>NC_044559.1:55858367-55882412 GCF_007565055.1 Rhinopithecus roxellana | reverse complement strand
AAAGCTTCTTTTCTAGTTTTCATCTGAGGATATTTCCTTTTTCACCCTTAAGTTCATTGCGTTCAATATGTCCCATTGAAGATTTCTAGAAACTGTGTTCGCAACTGAACAGGGAAGAGAAACGTGTAACTCTGTGAGTTGCATTCACACATCGTGATGCAGTTTCTCAGAAGGCTTCTTTCCAGTTTTCATCTGAAGATATTCCTTTTTCACCATAGCCCTCAAAAGGACCCCAATATCAGTTTTCAGAACACAATATAACAGACATAGCAAACTGTTCCAAGAAGGGAGAGTGGAACTCTGGTGTGATGAAGTCACACATCAGAAAGCAATCTCTCAGAAAGCTTTCTCTCTAATTATTATCTGATGATCATCTTTTTTCACCAGGGGCCCCTAAGGGCTCCCAAATCTCACTTTGCAGATTCCACGAAAGGAGTATTAGCAAACTGCTTCCTGAGAACTAAGCTGTAACTTGTGAGAGGAATTCACAGATCACTAAGAAGTTTCTCTCAGAAAACTTATTTCACGTTTTGAACTGACGATATTTTATTTTTTCAGGTAGGCCTCGATGCGATCCAAAGTATTCCTTCTCAGGTTCCTCTAAAACAGTGATAATGGACTGTTGCAGGAAACATTGGTGTAACCCCTTGAGATGAATTCACACATCTCCAAGAAGTTTCTAACAAAGCTTCTTTCTAGTTTACATCTGAGGATGTTTCCTTTGCCACAGTAAGCTTCATTGGGTTCAGAAGAATCCCATCGCAGATTTCCAGCAAACTGTGTGAGCAAACTGAACACTGAAGAGAAAGGTGTAACTCTGTGAGTTGCATTCAAACATCGCAAGGCAGTTTCTCAGACGGCTTCTTTCCAGTTTTCATCTGAGGATATTTCCTTTTTCACCATAGCCCTCATTGATCTCCCAAATATCACTTTGCAGAACACAAGATAACAGAGTGAGCAAACTGTTTCAAGAATGGAAGGGTGGAACTCTGTGTGTTGAAGTCACACATCAGAGAGCAATCTCTCATTAAACTTCTCTCTAGTTATTATCTGAGGATACTTTCTTTTCACCATGGGCCTCTATGGGCTCCCAAATCTCACTTTGTAGATTCCACGAAAAGAGTGTTATTAAACTGCTTCCTGAGAACTAAGCTGTAACTCGGTGAGATGAATTCATAGATCACAAAGAAGTTTCTCAGTAAGCTTCTTTCGAGTTTTCATCTAAGGATATTTCCTTTGTCACTGTAAACTTCATTGCGTTCAGAAGTATCCCATTGCAGATTTCCAGAAAACTATGTTCAAACTGAACACTGGAGAGAAACGTGTAACTCTGTGAATTGCATTCACACATCGCAGTGCAGTTTCTCAGAAGACTTCTTTCCAGTTTTCATCTGAGGATAATTCTTTTTTCACCATAGCCCTCAATGAGCTCCCAAATATCACTTTGCAGAACACAAGATAACAGAGATAGCAACTGTTCCAAGAAGGGAAGGGAGGAACTCTGTGTGTTGAAGTCACACTTCAGAAAGCAATCTCTCAGAAAGGTTCTCTGTAGTTTTTATCTGAGGATATTTACTTGTCACCATGTGCCGCTTTGGGCTCCCAAATCTCACTTTGCAGATTCCACGAAAAGAGTGTTAGCAAACTGCTTCCTGAGAACAAAGCTGTAACTCTGTGAGAGGAATTCACAATCACAAAGAAGTTTCTCAGAACGCTTTTTTCACGTTTTGAACTGATGATATTTCGTTTATCAGTGTAGGCCTCTATGCGATCCAAAGAAGTCCTTCTCAGGTTTCTAAATAACAGAGATAATGGACTGTTGCATGAAACAAAAGCATAATTCTGTGAGATGAATTCACACATCACCAAGAAGTTTCTAAGAAAACTTCTTTCTAGTTTTCATCTGAGGATATTTCCTTTGTCACCATAAGCTTCATTGCGTTCAGAAGTATCCCATTGCAAATTTCCAGAAAACTGTGTCAGCAAATGAACACTGAAGAGAAACGTGTAACTCTGTCAGTTGCATTCACACATCGCAATGCAGTCTCTCAGTAGGCTTCTTTCCACTTTTGATCTGAGTATATTTCCTTTATCAAAATAGCCCTCAATGAGCTCCCAAATATCACTTTGGAGAACACAACGCAACAGAGTTAGCAAACTGTTCCAAGAAGGGAAGGGTGGAAATCTGTGTGATGAATTCACACATCACAAAGCAATCTCTCAGTAAACTTCTCTGTAGTTATTATCTGAGGATATATGCTTTTTCTCCATGGGACCAATGGACTCCCAAATCTCAATTTGCAGATTCCCCGAAAAGAGTGTGAGCAAACTGCTTCCTGAAGTCTAAGTTATAAGTCTGTGAGATGAACTCACAGATCAGAAAGAACTTTCTCAGAAAGCTTCTTTCACGTTTTGAATGGAGGAAATTTCCTTTATCAGCGTAGGCCTTAATGCGATCCAAGGAAGCCCTTCTCAGGTTCCTCAAAGACAGTGTTAATGTTCTGCTCCACGAAACAAAGTGTAACTCTGGAAGATGAATTCAGACATAACCAAGAAGTTTCGAAGAGAGCTTCTTTCCAGCTTTCATCTGTGGATATTTCCTTTGTCACCGTAAGGTTCATTGCGCTATGAGGTATCTAATTGCAGATTTCCAGAAAACTGTGTTAAAAAACTGATCACTGAAGAGAAACGTGTAACTCTGTGAGTTGCATTCACACATGGCAACGCAGTTTCTAAGAAAGCTTCTCTTTAGTTATTATGTGAGGATATTTCCTTTTTCACCATAGCCTGGAATGAGCTCCCAAATATACCTCTGCAGCATCCATGACAACAGTGTTAGCAAACTGTTCCAAGAAGGGAAGGGTGGAACTCTGTGTGATGAAGTCACACATCAGAAAGCAATCTCTCAGAAAGCTTCTCTCTAGTTATTATGTGAGGATATTTCCTTTTTCACCATGGGCCCCTATGTGCTCCCAAATATCACTTTCCAGATTCCACGAAAAGAGTGTTAGCAAACTGCTTCCTGAAGTCTAAGTTATAAGTCTGTGAGATGAACTCACAGATCAGAAAGACGTTTCTCGAAAGCTTCTTTCACGTTCGAACGGATGAAATTTCTCCTTTATCAGCGTAGACCCCAATGCGATCCAACGAAGCCCTTCTCCAGGTTCCTCAAAGACAGTGTTAATGGACTGCTCCACGAAAAACATAAGTGTAACTTTGTGAGATGAATTCACACATCACCAAGAGTTTCTAAGAAAGCTTCTTTCTTGTTGTCATCTGTGGATATTTCCTTTGACACCGTAAGCTTCATTGCACTGAGAAATATCCCTAGGCAGGTTTCCAGAAAACTATGTAGCAAACTGATCACTGAAGCGAAACGGTGTAACTCTGGGAGTTGCATTCATACATCGACGTGATTTTCCCAGAAGGCTTCCTTCCAGTGTTTATCTGAAGATATTTCCTGTTCACCATAGCCCTCAGTGAGCTCCCAAATATCACTTTGCAGTATCCACGACAACAGTGTTAGCAAACTGTTCCAAGAAGGGAAGGGTGGAACTCTGTGTGATGAAGTCACACATCAGAAAGCAATCTCTCAGAAAGCTTTTCCTCTAGTTATTATCTGAGGATATTTCCTTTTCACAATGGGCCCCAATGGACTCCCAAATATCCCTTTGCAGATTCCACAAAAAGTGAGGTAGCAAACTGCTTCATGAAGCCTAAGTTGAAAACTCTGTAAGATGAATTCAGAGATAACAAAGAAGTTTCTCAGAAAGCTTCTTTCTCATTTTTATTGGAAGATATTTCTATTGGCCCCATTGTTTACAAAGGGATCCGGAATATCTGTTCTCAGATTCCACACACATAGGCCTAGGCCACGGTCCCACGAAATACAGCTGTAACTCAGTGAGTTGAATTCACACATCACAAAGCGGTTTCTCAGAAAGCTTCTTTCTTTTGTAAGACGAGGTTATTAGTGGTCTCGGAGAGTCACCATGTGACCTATTGCAGATTCTCCCAAAACTCTGCTAGCAAGCTTCTCAGTGAAAACAATGATGGACATCTGTGGGCTGAATTCACCCACAACAAAGAAGTTTCTGAGAAGGCTTGTCTGCAGGTTTCTCTGAGGATAGTTCCTTATTCAGCATGCGATTCAACGATATCCAAGACATCACATCTGAGATTCCTCAAAATGAGTGCTAGGAAACTCCCCCGAAAAAGGGTGATGTAACACTGTGAAATGAATTCACATATCACAAAGCAGTTTCTCAGAAAGCTTGATTCCGCTTTTTCTTGGAGGATATTTCTTTTCTCCTTCCATTCTTCAAAGCCATCTGAAATATCACTTCTCGGAATTCACGGAAACAGTCCTAAGAAACGGCTCCAAAAAACACTGGCGAAACTCTGTGAGATGAAGTCACACATCAGAAAGCAATCTCTCAGAAAGCTTCTCTCTAGTTATTATCTGAGGATATATCCTTTTTCACACAGGGCCCCAATAGGCTCCCAAATATCACTTTGCAGATTCTACAAAAAGAGTGTTAGCAAACTGCTTCTTGAGGCATAGTTTGAAACACTGTGAGATGAATTCACAGATGAGAATGAAGTTTCTCAGAAAGCTTGTTTCACGTTTTCAACTGATGAAATTTCCTTTATCAGCGTAGGCCTCAATGCGATCCAAGGGAAGCGCTTCTCAGTTTCCTCAAAGACAGTGTTAATGGACTGCTCCAGGAAACATAACTGTAACTCTGTTAGATGAATTCACACATCACCAAGAAGTTTCTAAGAAAGCTTCTTTCTAGTTTTCATCCGTGGATATTTCCTTTGTCACCGTAAGGTTCATTGCGCTATGAAGTATCTAATTGCAGATTTCCTGAAAACTTAGTTAGCAAACTGATCACCGAAGAGAAACATGTAACTCTGTGAGTTGCATTCACTCATGGCAATGCAGTTTCTCGGAAGGCTTCTTTCCAGTTTTGATCTGAGGATATTCCCTTTTTCACCATAGCCCTCAATGACCTCCCAAATATACCTCTGCAGAATCCACGACAACAGTGTTAGCAAACTGTTCCAAGAAGGGAAGGGTGGAACTCTGTGTGATGAAGCCACACATGAGAAAGGAATATCTCAGAAAGCTTCTCTCTAGTTATTTGGTGAGGATATTTCCTTTTTCACCATGGGCCCCTATTGGCTTCCAAATATCACTTTACAGATTCCACGAAATGAGTGTTAGCAAACTGCTTCCTGAAGTCTAAGTTATAAGTCTGTGAGATGAATTCACAGATCAGAAAGAAGTTTCTCAGAAAGCTTCTTTGACGTTTTGAACGGATGAAATTTCCTTTATCAGCGTAGGCCTCAATGCGATCCAAAGAAGCCGTTCTCAGTTTCCTCAAAGACAGTGTTAATGGACTGCTCCACGAAACATAAGTGTAACTCTGTGAGATGAATTCACACATCACCAAGAAGTTTCTATGAAAACTTCTTTCTAGTTTTTATCTGTGGATATTTCCTTTGTCACTGTAAGGTTCATTGCGCTATGAAGTATCTAATTGCAGATTTCCAGAAAACTGTGTTAACAAACTGATCACTGAAGAGAAACGTGTAACTCTGTGAGTTGCATTCACACATGGCAGTGCAGTTTCTCAGAAAGCTTCTCTTTAGTTATTATGTGAGGATATTTACTTTTTCACCATAGCCCTCAATGAGCTCCCAAATATACCTTTGCAGAATCCACGACAACAGTGTTAGCAAACTGTTCCGAAAAGGGAAGGGTGGAACTCTGTGTGATGAAGCCACAGATCAGAAAGGAATCTCTCAGATAGCTTCTCTCTAGTTATTATGTGAGGATATTTCCTTTTTCACCATGGGCCCCTATGGGCTCCCAAATATCACTTTACAGATTCCACGAAAAGAGTGTTAGCAAACTGCTTCCTGAAGTCTAAGTTATAAGTCTGTGAGATGAACTCACAGAGTAGAAAGAAGTTTCTCAGAAAGCTTCTTTTCCGTTTTGAACGGATGAAATTTCCTTTATCAGCATAGGCCTCAATGCGATCCAAAGAAGCCGTTCTCAGATTCTTCAAAGACAGTGTTAATGGACTGCTCCACGAAACATAAGTGTAACTCTGTGAGATGAATTCACACATCACCAAGAAGTTTCTATGATAGTTTCTTTCTAGTTTTCATCTGAGGATGTTTCCTTTGTCACCGTTAGCTTCATTGCATTAAGAAATATCCCATTGCAGATTTCCAGAAAACTGTATTAGCACACTGAACACTGACGAGAGAGGGGTAAATCTGTGAGTTGCATTCACACATCGCAATGCAGTTTCTCAGAAGGCTTCTTTCCAGTTTTCATCTGAGTCTATTTCCTTTTTCACCGTAGCCCTCAATGAGCACCCAAATATCACTTTCCAGAACACAAGTTAACAGAGTTAGCAAACTGTTCCAAAAATGGAAGTGTGGAACTCCGTGTGATGAAGTCACACATCAGAAAGCAATCTCTCAGAAAACTTCTCTCTAGTTATTATCTGAGGATATTTCGTTTTTCACCATGGGCCCCTATGGGCTCCCAAATCTCAATTTTCAGATTCCAGGAAGAGTGTTAGCAAACTGATTTCAGAGAACCAACCTATAACTCTGTGTGAGGAATTCACAGATCACAAAGAAGTTTCTCAGAAAGCTTCTTTCACGTTTTCAACTGATGATATTTCCTTTATCAGCGTAGGCCTCAATACGATCCAAAGATGTCTTCCCAGCTTCCTCAAAAACATTGTTAACGGACCTTTGCCTGAAACATAAGTGTAACGCTGTGAGATGAATTCACAGATCACCAAGAATTTTCTAAGAAGCTTCTTTCTAGTTTCCGACTGAGGATATTTCCTTTGTCACTGTAAGCTTCATTGCTTTCAGAAGTGTCCCATTGCAGATATCCAGAAAACTGTGTTAGGACACTGAACACTGAAGAGAAAGGTGTAACTCTGTGACTTGCATTCACACATGACAATACAGTTTCTCAGAAGGCTACTTTCCTGTTTTCATCTGAGGATATTTCCTTTTTCAACATAGTCTCAATGAGTTCCCAAATATCACTTTGCAGAACACAAGATAACAGAGTTAGAAAACTGTTCCAGAAGGGAAGGGTGGAAATCTGTGTGATGAAGTCACACATCAGAAAGCAATCTCTGTGAAACCTTCTCTAAAGTTATTATCTGAGGATATTTCCTTTTCACCATGGGCCCCTATGGGCTCCCAAATCTCACTTTGCAAGTTCCACGAAAAGAGTGTTAGTAAACTGCTCCCTGAGAACTAAGCTGTAACTCTGTGAGATGAATTCACACATCACCAAGAAGTTCCTAGGAAAGCTTCTTTCTAGTTTTCATCTCAGGATATTTCCTTTGTCACCATAAGCTTCATTGCCTTATGAAGTATCTCGTTGAAGATTTCCAGAAAACTGTGTTAGCACCTTGAACATTGAAGAGAAAGGTGCAACTCCGTGAGTTGATTTCACACATCGCAATGCAGTTTCTCAGAAGGCTTCCTTACAGTTTTCATCTGAGGATATTTCCGTTTTCACCATATCCCTCAATGAGCTCCCAAATATCACTTTGCAGAACACAAGACCACAGAGTTAGCAAACAGTTCCAAGAAGGGAAGGGTGGAACTCTGGGTGATGAAGTCACACATCAGAAAGCAATCTCTCAGAAAGCTTCTCTCTACTTATTATCTGAGGTTATATCCATTTTCACCTTGGGCAACTATGAGCTTCCAAATCTCACTTTGCAGATTCCACGAAAAGAGTGTTAGCAAACTCCTTCCAGAGAACTAAGCTGTAAATCTGTGTGGGAATTCACAGATCAGAAAGAAGTTTCTCAGAAAGATTCTATCACGTTTTGAACTGATGATATTTCCTTTATCAGCGTAGGCCTCAATGCGATCCAAAGAAGTCCTTCTCAGATTCCTCAAAAACAGTGATAACGGACTGTTGCACGAAACATATGTGCAACATCCTGAGATTTATTCACACATCAGCAAGAAGTTTCTAGGAAATGTTCTTTTAAGTTTTCATCTGAGGATATTTCCTTTGTCACTGTAAGTTTCATTGCGTTCAGAAGTATCCCATTGCAGATTTTCAGAAAACTGTGTTAGCACAATGAACACTGAAGAGAAAGGTGCCACACGGTGAGTTGCATTCACACATCGCAATGCTGTTTCTCAAAGGCTTCTTTAAAGTTTTCGTCTGAGGATATTTCCTTTTTCACCAACGCCCTCAAAGAGCTCCCAAATAACACTTTGCAGAACTCAACAGAACAGAGTGAGCAAACTGTTCCAAGAAGGGAAGGGTGGAACTCTGTCTGATGAAGTCACACATCAGAAAGCAACGTCTCAGAAAGCTTCTCCGTACTTATTATCTGAGGGTATTTCCTTTTTCACCATGGGCCCCTATGGCCTCCCAAATCCCACTTTGCAGATTCCACGAAAAGAGTGATAGCAAACTGCTTCCTGAGAACTAAGCTGTAACTCCATGAGAGGAATTCACAGATCACAAAGAAGTTTCTCAGAAAGCTTCTTTCACCTTTTGTACTGATGATATTTCCTTTATCAGCGTAGGCCTCAATGCGATCCAAAGAAGTCCTTCTCAGGTTCCTCAAAAACAGTGATAAACGACTGTTGCAGGAAACATAAGAGGAACACTGTGAGATGAATTCACACATCACCAAGAAGTTTCTAGGCCAGCTTCTTTCTAGTTTTCATCTCAGGATATTTCCTTTGTCATCGTAAGCTTCATTGCCTTCAGATATATCCCATTGCAGATTTCCAGAAAACTGTGTTAGCACCCTGAACACTGAAGAGAAAGGTGTAACGCTGTGAGTTGCATTCACACATCGAAATGCAGTTTCTCAGAAGGCTTCTTTCCAGTTTTCATCTGAGGATATTTCCTTTTTCACAATAGCCCTCAATGAGCTCACAAATATCACTTTGCAGAACACAAGATAACAAAGTTAGCAAACTGTACCAAGAAGGGAAGGGTGGAACTCTGTGTGATGAAGTCACACATCAGAAAGCAATCTCTCAGAAAGCTTCTCTCTACTTATTATCTGAGGATATTTCCTTTTTCAGCATAGGCCCCTATGGGCTCCCAAATCTCACTTTGCAGATTACATGAAAAGAATGTTAGCAATCTGCTTCCTGAGAACTAAGCTGTAACTCTGTGAGAGGAATTCGCGGATCACAAAGAAGTTTCTCAGATAGCTTTTTTCATGTTTTGAACTGATGATATTTCCTTTATCAGCGTAGGCCTCAATGCTATCCGAAGAAGTCCCCAGGTTCCTCAAAAACAGTGATAGTGGACTGTTGCAGAAAACATAAGTGTAACTCTGTGAGAGGAAATCACACATCACCAAGAAGTTTCTAGGAAAGCTTCTTTCTAATTTTCAACTGAGGATATTTCCTTTGTCACCGTAAGATTCATTGCGTTCAGAAGTATCCCATTGCAGATTTCCAGAAAACTGTGTCAGCACACTGAACACAGAAGAGAAAGGTGTAACTCTGTGGGTTGCATTCACACATCGAAACGCAGTTTCTCAGAAGGCTTCTTTCCAGTTTTCCTCTGAGGATATTTCCTTTTTCACCATGGGCCCCTATGGCCTCCCAAATCCCACTTTGCAGATTCCACGAAAAGAGTGATAGCAAACTGCTTCCTGAGAACTAAGCTGTAACCCCGTGAGAGGAATTCACAGATCACAAAGAAGATTCTCAGAAAGCTTCTTTCACGTTTTGAACTGATGATATTTCCTTTATCGGCGTAGGCCTCAATGCGATCCAAAGAAGTCCTTCTCAGGTTCCTCAAAAACAGTGATAATGGACTGTTGCAGGAAACATAAGGGTAACTCTGTGAGATGAATTCACATATCACCAAGAAGTTTCTAAGAAAGCTTCTTTCTTGTTTTCATGTGAGAATATTTCCTTTGTCACTATAAGCGTCACTGCGTTTGGAAGTATCCCATTGTATATCTCCAGAAAACTGTGTTAGCACACTGAACACTGAAGAGAAAGGTGAAACTCTGTGAGTTGCATTCGCACATCACAATGCAGTTTCTCAGAAGGCTTCTTTCCAGTTTTCATCTGAGGATATTTCCTTTTCCACCATAGCCCTCAATGAGCTCCCAAATATCACTTTGCAGAACACAAGATATCAGAGTTAGTAAACTGTTCCAAGAAGGGAAGGGTGGAACTCTGTGTGATGAAGTCACACATCAAAAAGCAATCTCTCAGTAAACTTCTCTGTAGTTATTATCTGAGGATATTTCCTTTTTCACCATGGGCCCCTATGGGCTCCCAAATCTCACTTTGCACATTCCAGGAAAAGAGTGTTAGCAAACTGCTTCCGGAGAACTAAGCTGTAACTCTGTGAGTGGAATTCACAGATCACAAAGAAGTTTCTCAGAAAGCTTCTTTCACGTTTTCAACTGATGATATTTTATTTCTCAGCGTAGGCCTCGATACGATCCAAAGTATTCCTTCTCAGGTACCTGAAAAACAGTGATAATGGATTGTTCCAGGAAAAATAAGTGTAACTCTGTGAGATGAATTCACTCATCACCGAGAAGTTTCTAGGAGAGCTTCTTTCTAGTTTTCATCTAGGATATTTCTTTTGTCACCGTAAGCTTCATTGCGTTCAGAAATATTCCATTGCAGATTTCCAGAGAACAATGTAAGCACACTGAACACTGAAGAGAAACGTGTAACTCCTTGAGTTGCCTTCACACATCGCAATGCAGTTTCTCAGAAGGCTTCTTTCCAGTTTTGATCTGAGGATATTTCCTTTTTCGACATAACCCTCAATGAGCTCCGAAATATCACTTTGCAGAACCCAACAAAACAGAATGAGCAAACTGGTCCAAGAAGGGAAAGGTGGAACGGTGTGTTGTGAAGTCACACATCAGAAAGCAATCTCTTTGTAACCTTCTCTGTAGTAATTATCTGAGGATATTTCCTTTTTCACCATGGGCCACTATGGGCTCCGTAATCTCACTTTACAGATTCCACGAAAAGAGTGTTAGCAAACCGCTTCCTGAGAACTAAGCTGTAACTCCGTGATAGTAATTCACAGATCACAAAGAAGTTTCTCAAAAAGCTTCTTTCACGTTTTGAACAGATGATATTTCCTTTATCTGCGAAGGGAGCAATGTGATCCAAATAAGTCCTTCTCAGGTCCCTCAAAAACACTGATAATGGACTGTTGCCTGAAACCTAAGTGCAACTCTGTGAGACAGACGATTTCAGAGATCACCAATAAGTTTCAAAGAAAGCTTCTTTCTAGTTTTCATCTGAGGATATTTCCTTTTTCACCGTAAGCGTCATTGGTTTAAGAAGTATCCCAATGCAGATTTCCAGAAAACTGTGTTAGCAAACTGAACACTGAAGTGAATCGTGTAACTCTGTGAGTTGCATTATCCCATCGCAATGCAGTTTCTCAGAAGGCTTCTTTCCAGTTTTCATGTGAGGATATTTCCTTCTTCAACATAGCCCTCAATGAGCTCCCAAATATTACTTTGCCCAACCCAACACAACAGAGTTAGGAAGCTGTTCCAAGAAGGGAAGGGTGGAACTCTGTGTGATGAAGTCACACATCAGAAAGCAATCTCTCAGTAAGCTTCTCTCTAGTTATTGTCTGAGGATATTTCCTATTTCACCTTGGGCCCCTAAGGGCTCCCAAATCTCACTTTGTAGATTCCACAAAAAGAGTGTTCAGAAACTGCTTCCTGAGACCGAAGATGTAACTCTGTGATAGGAATTCAAAGATCACAAAGAACTTTCTCAGAAAGCTTCTTTCACGTTTTGAAATGATGATATTTCCTTTATCAGCGTAGGCCTCAATGCGATCCAAAGTATTCCTTCTCAGTTTCTTCAAAAACAGTGATAATGGACTCTTGCAGGAAGCATAAGTATAACTCTGTGAGATGAATTCTCTCATCACCAAGAAGTTTCTAAGAAAGCTTCTTTCTAGTTTTCATCTGAGGATATTTCCATTGTCACCGTAAGCTTCATTGCGTTCAGAAGAATCCCATTGCAGATTTCCGTAAAACTGTGTCAGCCAGCTGAACAGTGAAGAGAAACTTGTAACTCTGTGAGTTGCACTCACACATCGCAATGCACTTAATCAGACGGCTTCTTTCCAGTTTTGATCTGAGGATATTTCCTTTTTCAACATAGCTCTCAATGAGCTACCAAATATCACTTTGCAGAACACAACACAACAGAGTTAGCAATCTGTTCGAAGAAGGGAAGGTTGGGACTATATGTGATGAAGTCATGCATCAGAAATCAATCTCTCAGTAAGCTTCTCTCTAGTTATTTTCTGAGGATATTTCCTATTTCACCATGGGCCCCTAAGGGCTCCAAATCTCGCTTTGCAGATTCCACGAAAAGAGTGTTAGCAAACTGCTTCCTGAGAACTAAGCTGTAACTCTGTGATAGGAATTCAAAGATCACAAAGAAGTTTCTCAGAAAGCTTCTTTCACGTTTTGAACTGATGATAGTTCCATTATCATCGCAAGCCTCAATGCGATCCAAAGAAGTCTTTCTCAGTTTCCTAAAAAAGAGTGATAATGGACTGTTGCAGGAACCATAAGTGTAACTCTGTGAGATGAATTCACACATCACCAAGAGGTAAATAGGAAAGCTTCTTTCTACTTTTCAGCTGAGGATAATTCCTTTGTCAACGTTAGCTTCACTGTGTTCGGAATTATCCCATTACAGATTTCCAGAAAACTGTGTTAGCACACTGAACACTGAAGGGAAAGGTGTAACTCCGTGAGTTGCATTCACACATCGCAATGCAGTTTCTCAGAAGGCTTTTTTCCAGTTTTCATCTGAGGATATTTCCTTTTTCACCATAGCCATCAATGAGCTCCAAATATCACTTTGCAGTACACAAGATAACAGAGTTAGCAAACTGTTCCAAAAAGGGAAGGGTGGAACTCTGCGTGATGAAGTCACACATCAGAAAGCAATCTCTAAGAAAGCTTCTACTCTAGTTATAATCTGAGGATATTTCCTTTTTCACCATGGGCCCCTTCGGGCTCCCAAATCTCACTTTGGAGATTCCACGAAAAGAGTGTTAGCAAACTGCTTCCTGAGAACTAAGCTGTAACTCTGTGAGAGGAATTCACAGATCACAAAGAAGTTTCGCAGAAACCTTCTTTCACGTTTTGAGCTGATGATATTTCCTTTATCAGCATAGGCCTCAAAGCTATTCAAAGAAGTCCTTCTCAGGTTCCTCAAAAACAGTGATACTGGACTGTTGCCGGAAACGTAAGTGTAACTGTGTGAGATGAATTCACACATCACCAAGAAGTTTCTAAGACAGCTTCTTTCTAGTTTTCATCTAAGGATATTTCCTTTGTCACCGTAAGCTTCATTGCGTTCAGAAGGATCCCATTGCAGATTTCCAGAAAATTGTGTTAGCACACTGAACACTGAAGGGAAAGGTGTAACTCTGTGACTTGCATTCACACATCGCAATGCAGTTTCTCAGAAGGCTTCTTTCCAGTTTTCATCTGAGGATATTTCCTTTTTCAACATAGCCCTCAATGAGCTCCCAAATATCACTTTGCAGAACACAAGATAACAGACTTAGCAAACTGTTCCAAGAAGGGAAGGGTGGAACTCTGTGTGATGAAGTCACACATCAGAAAGCAATCTCTCAGAAAGCTTCTCTCTAGTCATTATTTGAGGATATTTCCTTTTTCACCATCGGCCACAATGGGCTCCCAAATCTCACTTTGCAGATTCCACGAAAAGAGGGTTATCAAACTTCTTCCTGAGAACGAAGCTCTAACTCTGTGAGAGGAATTCACAGATCACCATGAAGTTTCTAAGAAAGCTTCTTTCACATTTTGAACTGATGATATTTACTTTATCAGTGTAGGCCTCATTGCGATCCAAAGAAGTCCTTCTCAGATTTCTCAATAAGAGTGATAATGGACTGTTGCATGAAACATAAGTGTAATTCTGTGAGATGAATTCACACATCACCAAGAAGGTTCTAAGAAAGCTTCTTCCTAGTTTTCATCTGAGGATATTTCCTTTGTCACCGTAAGCTTCATTGCATTCAGAGGTATCCCATTGCAGATTTCCAGAAAACTGTGTTAGCTCACTGAACACTGAAGAGAAAGGTGTAACTCTGTGAGTTGCATTCACACATCGCAATGCAGTTTCTCAGAAGGGTTCTTTCCAGTTTTCATCTGAGGATATTTCCTTTTTCACCATAGATATCAATGAGCTCCAAATATCACTTTGTAGAACACAAGAGAGTTAGCAAACTCTTCCAAGAAGGGAAACGTGGAACTCTGTGTGATGAAGTCACACATCAGAAAGCAAAATCTCAGAAAGCTTCTCTGTACTTATTACCTGAGGATATAACCTTTTTCATCAAGGGCCCCAATGGGCTCCCAAATCTCACTTTGCTGATTCCACTAAAAGAGTGTTAGCAAACTACTTCCTGAGATCTAAGCTGTAACTCTGTGAGAGGAATTCACAGATCACAAAGAAGTTTCTCAAAAACCTTCTTTCACGTTTTGAACTGATGATTTTTCCTTTATCAGCGTAGGGCTCAAAGCGATCCAAAGAAGTCCTTCTCAGGTTCCTCAAAAACAGTGATAATGGACTGTTGCAGGAAACGTAAGTGTAACTCTGTGACATGAATTTACACATCACCAAGAAGTTTCTAAGAAAGCTTCTTTCTAGTTGTCATCTGAGGATATTTCCTTTGTCACCATAAGCTTCATTGCGTTCAGAAGTATCCCATTGCAGATTTCCGGAAAACTGTGTTAGTAAACTGAACACTGAAGAGAAAGGTGTAACTCTGTAAGTTGCATTGACACATCGAATTGCAGTTTCTCAGAAGGCTTCTTGCCAGTTTTCATCTGAAAATATTTCCTTTTTCACCCCTCAATGAGCTCCCAAATATCACTTTGCAGAACACAAGATAACAGAGTTCGCAAACTGTTCCAAGAAGAGAAGGGTGGAACTCTGTGTGATGAAGTCACACATCAGAAAGCAATCCCTCAGAAAGCTTCTCCCTAGTTATTAACTGAGGATATTACCTTTTTCACCATAGGCCCCTATGGGCTCCCAAATCTCACTTAGCAGATTCCACGAAAAGCGTGTTAGCAAATTGTTTCCGGAGAACTAAGCTGTAACTCCGTGAGTGGAATTCACAGATCACAAAGAAGTTTCTCAGAAAGCTTCTTTCACGTTTTGAATTGATGATATTTCCATTATCAGCGTAGGCCTCAATGCGATCCAAAGAAGTCCTTCTCAGGTTCCTCAAAAACAGTGATAATGGACTATTGTAGGAAACAAATGTGTAACTCTGTCAGATGAATTCACACACCACCAAGAAGTTTCTAGGAATGCTTCCATCTCGTTTTCGACTGAGGATATTTCCTTTGTCACCCTAAGCTTCATTGTGTTTAGAAGTATCCCATTGAAGATTTCCTGAAAACTGTGTTAGCAAAGTGAACACTGAAGAGAAACGTGTAACTCTGTGAGTCGCAATCACACATCGAAATACAGTTTCTCAGATGGCTTCTTTCCAGTTTTCATCTAAGGTAATTCCTTTTTCACATAGCCCTTCAGTGAGTTCCAAATATCACTTTGCAGAACAGAAGATAACAGACTTAGCAAACTGTTTCAAGAAGGGAAGGGTGGAACTCTGTGTGATGAAGTCACACATCATAAAGCTATCTCTCAGAAAGCTTCTCTCTAACGATTAACTGAGGATATTTCCTTTTTCACCATGGGCCCCTCTGGACTCCCAAATCTCACTTTGCAGATTCCACGAAAGGAGTGTTAGCAAACTGCTTCTTGAGAATTAAGCTGTAACTCTCTTAGAGGAATTCACAGATCACACAGAAGTTTCTCAGAAATCTTCATTCACGTTTTAAACTGATGATATTTCCTTTATCAGCGTAGGCCTCAGTGCGTTCCAAAGAGGTCCCTCTCATGTTCCTCAAAAACAGTGATAATGGACTGTTGCAGGAAACATAAGTGTAACTCTGTGAGATGAATTCCCACATCACCAAGAAGTTTCTAGGAAAGTTTCTTTCTAGTTTTCATCTGAGGATATTTCCTTTGTCTCCGTAAGCGTCGTTGCGTTCAGAAGTATCCCATTGAAGATTTCCAGAAAGCTGTGTTAACACACTGAACAATGAAGAGAAAGGTGTAACTCTGTGAGTTGCATTCGCACATCACCATGCCGTTTCTCAGACGGCTTCTTTCCAGTTTTCATCTGACGATATTTCCTTTTTCAAAATAGCCCTCAATGAGCTCCCAAATATCACTTTGCAGAACACAAGATAACACAGTTAGAAAACTGTTCCAAGAAGGGAAGGGTGGAACTTTGTGTGACGAAGTCACACATCAGAAAGATATCTCTCAGAAAGCTTCTCTCTAACGATTAACTGAGGATATTTCCTTTTCCACCATGGGCCCCTCTGGACTCCCAAATCTCACGTTGCATATTCCACGAAAAGAGTGTTAGCACACTGCTTCCTGAGAACTAATCTGTAACTCTGTGAGAGAAATTCACAGAGAACAAAGACTTTTCTCAGAAAGCTTCTTTCACGTTTTGAACTGATGATATTTCCTTTATCAGCGTAGGCCTCAATGCGATCCAAATAAGTCCTTCTCAGGTTCCTCAAAACAGTGGATAGTGGACTGTTGCAGGAAACATAAGTGTAAACTCTGTGAGATGAATTGACACATCACCAAGAAGTTTTTTCTGAAGCTTTCTTTGTAGTTTTCAACTCAGGATATTCTTCCTTTGTCCCCGTAAGCTTCATTGCGTTCAGAATTAGCCATTGCAGATTTCCAGAAAATTGTGTTAGCACACTGAGAGAGAGGTGTAACTCTGTGAGTTCGCATTCACACATCGCATAGCAGTTTCTCAGAAGGCTTCTTTCCAGTTTTATCTGATGATATTTCCTTTTTCAGATAGCCTCAATGAGCTCCCAATATCACCTTGCAAGAAACACAAGATAACAGAGTTAGCAAACTGTTCCAAGAAGGGAAGTTGGAACTCTGTGTGATGAACGTCACACATCAGAAAGCAATTCTCTCAGAAAGCTTCTCTCTAGTTATTATCTGAGGATATTTTCTATTTCACCATGGGCCCCTATGGGCTCCCAAATCTCACTTTGCAGATTACACGAAAAGAGTGTTAGCAAACTGCTTCCTGAGGAACTAAGCTGTAACTCTGTGAGAGGAATTCACAGATCACAAAGAAGTTTCTCAGAAAACCTTTTTTACGTTTTGAACTGATATATTTCCTTTATCAGCGTAGGCCTCAATGCGATCCAAAGTATTCCTTCCAGGGACCTCAATAACAGTGATAATGGACTGTTGCAGGAAATATAGTGTAGCTCTGTGGGATGAATTTCACACACCTCCAAGAAGTTTCTAAGAAAACCTCTTTCTTGTTTTCATCTGAGGATATGGATAAATCCTTTGTCACAATAAGCTTCATTGCTTTTCAGAAGTATCCCAACTGAAGATTTCCAGAAAATTGTGTTAGCACACTGAACACTGAAGAGAAAGGTGTGTAACATTGTGAGTTGCATTCAGACATGTAAATGCAGTTTCTCAAAAGGCTTCTTGCCAGTTTTCATCTGAGGATATTTCCTTTTCACCATAGCCCTCAATGGGCTCCGTAATATCACTTTGAAGAACACAAGATAACAGAGTTAGCAAACTGTTCCATGAGGGGAAGGGTGGAACTCTGTGTGATGAAGTCACACATCAGAAAGCAATCTCTCTGTAAGCTTCTCTCTAGCTATTATCTGAGGATATTTCCTTTTTCACCATGGGCCCCTATGGGCTGCCAAATCTCACTTTGCAGATTCCACGAAAAGAGTGTTTGCAAACTGCTTCCGTAGAATTAAGCTGTAACTCTGTGGGAGGAATTCACAGATCACAAAGAAGTTTCTCAGAAAGCTTCTTTCACGTTGTGAACTGATGATATTTCTTTTGTCAGCATAGGCCTCATTGCGATAAAGAGAATTCCTTCTCAGGTTTTCAATAACAGCGATAATGGACTGTTGCAGGAAACATAAGTGTACTCTGTGAGATGAATTCACACATCACCAAGAAGTTTCTAGAAAGCTTCTTTCTAGTTTTCACTGAGGATATTTCCTTTCACCGTAACTTCATTGCGTTCAGAAGTATCCCATTGCAGATTTCCAGAAAACTGTGTTAGCACACTGAACACTGAAGAGAAAGGTGTAACTCTGTGAGTTGCATTCACACATCGCAATGCAGTTTCTCAAAGGCTTCTTTCCAGTTTTCATCTGAGGATATTTTTTTTTCACCATAGCCCTAATGAGCTCCCAAATACACTTTGCAGAACACAAGATAACAGAGTTAGCAAACTGTTCCAAGAAGGGAAGGGTGGAACTCTGTGTGATGAAGTCACACATCAGAAAGCAATCTCTCAGAAAGCTTCTCTCTAGTTATTATCTGAGGATATCCTTTTCACCATGGGCTCCCGATGGGCTCCCAAATCTCACTTTGCAGATTCCACGAAAAGTGTTAGAAACTGCTTAAGATCTAAGCTGTAACTCTGTGGAGGAATTCACAGATCACAAAGAAGTTTCTCAGAGAGCTTCTTTCACGTTTTGGACGTTCGTGTGAGGAGGGTGGGAGGAAGGAAAAATAGTGATAGTGTAATCTGGCGGAAGTTGGTGCCCGGAGCGTCCCAGGAGATATCTGGGAGAGACGAGAGAGCTTAGAGAGGGCGGGCGGAGTGTAAGTGATAAAAGATGAATTCAACACTTGCACGTCAACCGGGTTGCTAACTACCGTACCCGCTGGTGTCGGCAAAGTTAGTTTGGGAGCGCTTTCGGCGGTGGGGGAAAAGGAATAGCGTCAGATGAAACAGGAAAGAAGCCTCCTGAAAAACTCATTGCGTGTGTGAATTTGCAACTACACAGTGTTACACCTTTCTCGTTCAGTGTTCAGTGTGGCAACACAGCTTGTTGGAAACGCAAAAGTGAGTACTTCTGACGAATGAACCTTAGGTGAAAAGGAAATCCTCAGAGACTAAACGAAAGAAGCGGTCCTAGAAACCTTCTTGGGTTGAAAATGTGTGATTATACTCAAACGAGTAACACTTATGTTTCGCACAGTGGACAAACATTACTATTCACTGTTTTGAGTGAACTGCCGTAAGAAGGGATCTTTTCATTCGGCATTGGGGGCTACGCTTGATAAACAATATGCATCAGTTTCAAAACGTGGGAAGCTTTCTGAGAAACTTCTTTTGTGATCTGGTAATTCCACTAACAGAGTTACAGCTTATGTTCAGGAAGCAGTTTGCTAACCACTGCTTTTCAGGAATCATGCAAACGTGATTGTTGGGAGCACCATAGCGGCCACATGGTAAAAAAGTAATCCTCAGATAATAACTAGAGGAAGTTTCTGAGAGATTGCTTTCTGGTCTGTGTTGAACTCATTACAGAGTTACCGCCCCTTACCCTTTGAAAGGCTAAATATGTTATCTTGGTGTTTGCAAAGGATTTTGGGAGCTCATTGATGGGCTAGCGTCAAAGGGAATATCCCTCAGAGAAAACTGGAAAAAAAGCGTCCTGGGAAAGAATGCATGTGGCGATGTGAATGCAAACTCACAGAGGTTAAACTTCCACCTTCTCAGTGTCAAGTGTGGCTATCCACCGTGTTCGGAAATTCGTGCAATGGGTATATGTCTGAACCTAATGAGATTATGTGGGAAAAAGGACATCCTCCGATGAAAACTGAAAGGAAGCTTCCTAGAACTCGTCTGTGTGTGTGGTGAATTCGTCTCACAAGATTTCTACTGATTTCCTAGCAAAAGATTACCTTACCCCACGGTTTTTGAGGACACTGCGAGAGAAACCTGATCGCATTGAGGCGCTACCTGATAACTACAATATCATTCTGTTCAAAACGGTGAAAGAGCTTTGTGAGAAACTTCTTGTAGATTGTTGAATCCCTCACAGAAGTTCAGTTAGTCTCAGGAAGCTTTTGATAACCACTATACTCCGTTTCGCTTGGAATCTGCAATGTGAGATTTTGGGCCATAGAGGGCCCATGGACTGAAAGGAAATATCCTCAATAATAAAACTAGAGATAAGATCGTTCTGAGAGATTGCTTTATGATGTTCCCTATCACAAGATTCCACCTCTCCCTTCCTTAACGTTGTCTAACTATGGTGACTGGTGGTTCTGCAAAATGATATCTCTCTGAGCTTTCATTGGCTATGGATAAAGGAATTCCTCAATGCAAATGAAAACTTCCGAAGAAGCCTTTCGTGAGAAGTGCATTGCGATGTGTGAATGCCACTCAAGAATGTACACCACACGATCCTCCTTCAGTGTTCTGTGTAACACAGTTTCTCTGGAAATTCGGTCATGGGATCTCCTGAACGCAATTGAAATCTTAGTGGTACAAACGAAATATCCGAATCAGAATATGAAAATAACATAAATCTATTTCGTAGAAACGGAGTTAAGTGTGAATTCATCACGGGGTACACTTCGGGTGCCTAGCAAACAATCCATTCCACGGGATTTTGAGGTTCCTGAGAAGGAATAGTTTGGATCCCGCATTGAGCTCGCGATTAAAATATCATCAGTTTGAAAACACGTGAGCACGCACGGTGGCTCAAGCCATGTAAATCCAAGCACTTATGCGAGCCGATACTGGCGGAATCACGAGTCGGAGATCGAGACCAGCCTGGCTAACACCGGTGAAACACCCGTCCCTACCTGAAAGACAGTGACAAAAACACCTGTCTAAGTGGCGGGCGCCTGTGTCCCAGCTACTGGGTAGGACTGAGGCAGGATATGGCAATAACCCGGTAGGCGGAGCTGCGTGAGCTGTGATCTGGCCACTGCCTCCAGCCTGGGCGAAAACGGAGCTACAACGACTGTCGCAAAATAAAATAAAATAAGAAAAGAAACCGTTGCAAAGAAACTTTCTGAAAAACTTCTTGTGATCTGTGAAAATTCCCTCTCACAGTGTTTACAAATCAACCCATCTAGTTTTCAGGAAAGCTTTTGCTAACAATCTCTTTTCTGGAATCGTCCAAATTGGATTAGGGTGCCCATAGTGTCCCATGGTGACAAAGGAAAGTTCCTACACATATATAACTGCTAGACGCTGTCTGAAGATTGGCCTTTCTGATGTGTGGACTTTCATGCACAACAGATTCAATAGTTCCACCACACTTCCCTTCGTGGAACGATTGCCTAAAACTACCTGTCTATCTTGTTTTCTGCAAATGATACGTTGGGACTCATTTTGAGGGCTATGTCGTGAAAAAGAACTAATCCCAAAGAAACCTGGCGAAAGAAGCCTTCTGCAGAACCTGCATTGAGATGTTGTCGAAATGCAACTCCTAGAGATCGAACACCTTTTCTTTCAGTTGTTTCAGCTGTGCTAACACAGTTTTCTGCGTAAGGCGTGCACCTGGGATACCTTCGCTACAGCATAAGCGTAAGGGGACAAGGAAGAGCCGCAGTGAAAACGAGAAAGAATCTGGACCGAAGAAAATTCTTCGGGGTCGATCCGGTGGGAATGCATAGCCCCGGGGCTAAGAGGTTACACTGCTTTGCCGGCAACAGGAAAGGTATCACGGTTTTTTGAGGAACCCTGCGAAGAGTCCGTTGGATCGCGACGGAGCCGCCCCTACAGTGTTGAATGGATAATAATATTAAGTACTGACGCTACGTGGAGTAAAGGAAATATCAGCATGAAAAAGTGAAAAGAAAGCTTTATGACAAAGGCTGTTTTGATTCTGTTAAGTCTCGCGCACGAGTCGTACGCGTCTAGTTCTCCGGAATCAGGATCGTTTTCTGCCGAGAAACTCTTTCGTGGAAGTCTTAACTGAGATTTGGGAGCCCATAGGGGCCAGGGGTACAACAAAAATCCTCAATGAATAACGAGAGAGAAGCTTGCTGAGAGATTGCTGTCGAGGTGTAGACGTCATCACACAGAGTTCCAACCCCTTCCCTTCTTGGTACAGATTGCTAGACACCTCGGTTACCTTGGGTTCTTGCCAAAGTATATGAGGGAGCTAGTCGAGAGCGTATATTGGTGGAAAAAGGAAATTCTCTCCAGATGAAAACTGGAATAGGAGCCTGCTGCAATTGCATTGTGATGTGTGAAATCACTCCAGAGGTACCACCCCTTTATAGATGTAAGTGGTAGAGTTTATGAAAGAAAAAAGGTTTATGTAATATGCAATGGGATAATGAGGAACGCATCGGAGCGTATGGGACAATGGGAAAGATACGCCGGGAAAAACGAAGAAAAAGGTCACTAAAACAGGCCGTGGAGATTGCGTGTGTGCAAGTACACAGAACGGGTAAAAGGATGGGAGCCTGCAAAATCCCAGTAGCAACTGTTAGTGAGGATTGCGTGCTAAGTATATTTGGAGCTCGCATTGAGCCCTACGATTGATAAATAATATCATCATTCCAAAACTGAACAGAAGTCTTTCTGAGAAATCCTTCTTTGGGATCTGATGACATCCTCTCCAGAGTTACGCTTAGTTCTCAGGAACAGCTTTCGTAAAAATCTTGCCTGCGCTGGATTCTGCAAATGAGATTTGGGGGCTCCATAGGGGCACATTTGAAAAGGAAAATCCTAAATAATAACTAGAGAGAAGCTTTACCTGAGAGATGTGCTTGCTGATGTGTACGACTTCAGCACACAGAGGTCACCTTCCACTCGTTTAACGTTGCTAGTCATCGTCCGTATCCCTCTTCTTCCCTGCAAATGTGGATTGTCTTTGGGAATCCCTCCTTTGAAGCTATTTGAAAAGGAATTAACCTTAGATGAAATACTCGCAGAAGCCACGAGGAACTGGTATTTCGATGTGTGATTGCGGACTCACAGATTTACATGTTCGCTTCACATGGTGTCAGTGGTGCTAACACGGTTTTCGACAGGAATCTTCAATGGGATACTTCTAACACAAGGAAGCTTAGGGTACCCAAGGAATTAATCTCTCAGCACCTCGTCCAACTAGTAACGAAGCCCCTTCCTACGAAACGTCTGGGTGTAGTGTGTGCGAATTTGAATCCTGACAGTAGCTTACCAGGTGTTTCCTACAATGTCACCATATCCTATCACCTTTGTTTCCTTTGTGAGGAACCTGAGCTAATGGACTTCCCTCTTGGATCATCGCATTAGAGGCAGCATGTTCGCTGATACAAGTGAAATATCTATCAGTTCCAACACTTGTGAAGTCCCGCGAGCAAACTCTCTTTGTGTGTGATCGTGAATGTCCCCACAACGTTACAGCGTCTTGCAGTTCTGCGAGGAAGCACAGATTTGGTTAACTCTTCTTGTGTCGTTCTCGTTGGATACCTTGCAAGTGAGATGTCTTGTTAGAGCCCTTTTGTGGCCTCCAATGGTGGATAAGGAAAGATCCACGATAATAACTAGAGAAAAGTGGTTAAGAGAGCTGCTTTCCCCGGATGTAATGTCACATCGATTCAACTCAGTACTACTCCCACCGTTCCCCCCTCTTTGGGAGAACAGTGCTTGCGAAAGCAGCTGTTATCTTGTGTTCCGCAGGTGATATTTGGAGTTCTTGAGGGAGATGAGCTGAAAACAGGAAGTTATTCTCTCAGTGCGCAACACGTAACCAGCCCGTCGGATTGAACACCCTTGACCATTTGCAATAGGGTGATATTGCACCAAAAGTGAAAAATTTGCTCGAGACAGGGGTGATATGTGGGATAACCACAAAGGTGGAGGAAAGAGGCAAGGGGAGCTGCAGGAACGAGTGGAAGGTCGTGAAACAAAGGCAACAATCGTCTGCAGATAATCTAGAGATATGAAGTTGTGCTATGAAAACGTCTTCGGGTAGGGGGACGTGCGAGAAACAGGGAAAAACCTATAGTGCAAGCAACTCCAGTAGCAATGTGTTGTGAGGGAACTGAGAAGGAACTGCGTGGGGAGCGCATTGGGCCTACGCTGAGATGGAAATAGCTCAATGC
>NC_044559.1:55828290-55858267 GCF_007565055.1 Rhinopithecus roxellana | reverse complement strand
ATTTCCTTTGTCACCGTAAGCTTCATTCCGTTCAGAGTATCCCATTGCAGATTTCCAGAAAACTGTTTAGCACACTGAACACTGAAGAGAAAGGGGTAACTCTGTGAGTTGCATTCAGACATCGCAATGCAGTTTCTCTAAGCTTCTTCCAGTTTTCATCTGAGGATATTTCCTCTTTCAGATATCCCTTAATGAGCTCCCAAATATCATTTTGCAGAACACAAGATAACAGAGATAGGCAAAAGTGTTCCAAGAAGGGAAGTGTGGAACTCAGTGTGATGAAGTCACACATCAGAAAGCAATCTCTCAGAAAGCTTCTCTCTAGTTATTATCTGAGGGTATTTCCTTTTTCACCATGGGCCCCAATGGGCTCCCAAATCTCACTTGCAGATTCACGAAAAGAGTGTTTGCAAACTGCTTCCTGAGAACTAAGCTGTATTCTGTGAGAGGAAATCACAGATCACAAAGAAGTTTCTCAGAAAGCTTCTTTCACGTTTTGAACTGAAGATATTTCTTTAGCAGCCTAGCCTCAATGCGATGTCAAAAGAAGTCCTTCTCAGGTTCCTACATAAAAGTGATAATTGACTGTTGCAGGAAACATAAGTGGAACTCTGTGAGATGATTCACACTCACACGAAGAAGTTTCTAGGAAAGCTTCTTTCTATTTCTACTGAGGCATATTTCCTGTTGTCACCGTAATGCTTCATGGCGTTCAGAATGCATCCCATTGCAGATTTCCAGGAAAACTGTGTTAGCACCTTGAACACTGAAGAGAAACGATGTAACTCTGTGAGTTGCATTCACACATCGAAATGCAGTTTCTCGAAGGCTTCTTTCCCGTTTTCATCTGAGGATATTTCCTTTTTCACCATGGGCCCCTATGTGCTCCCAAATTTCACTTTGCAGAACACAAGATAACAGAGTTAGCAAACTGTTCCAAGAAGGGAAGGGTGGAACTGTGTGTCATGAAGTCACACATCAGAAAGTAATCTCTCGGTAAGCTTCTCTCTACTTATTATCTGACTAAGTTTCCTTTTTCACTGTGGGCCCCGATGGGCTCCCAATCTCACTTTGCAGATTCCACGAAAACAGTGTTAGCAAACTGCTTCCTGAGAACTAAGGTTTAACGCTGTAAGAGGAATTCACAGATCAGAAAGAAGTTTCTCAGAAAGCTTCTCTCACTTTCTGAACTGATGATATTTTATTTATCAGCATAGGTCTCAATGCGATCCAAAGTATTCCTTCTCATGTACCTCAAATAGAGTGATAATGGATTGTTGCAGGAAACTTAACTGTAACTCTGTGAGATGAATTCACACATGACCAAGAAGTTTCTAGGAAAGCTGCTTTCAAGTTTTCATCTGAGGATATTTGCTTTGTCACCGTAAGCTTCATTGCGTTCAGAAGTATCCCATTGCAGATTTCCAGAAAACTGTGTTAGCACACTGAACACTGAAGAGAAAGGGGTAACTCTGTGAGTTGCATTCACACATTGCAATGCAGTTTCTCAGAAGGCTTCTTTCCAGTTTTCATCTGAGGATATTTCCTTTTTCAGATAGCCTCAATGAGCTCCCAAATATCACTTTGCAGAACACAAGATAACAGAGTTAGCAAACTGTTCCAAGAAGGGAAGTTTGGAACTCTGTGTGATGAAGTCACACACACATCAGAAAGCAATCTCTCAGAAAGCTTCTCTCTAGTTATTATCTGAGGATATTTCCTATTTCACCATGGGCCCCTATGGGTGCCCAAATCTCACTTTGCAGATTACACGAAAAGAGTGTTAGCAAACTGCTTCCTGAGAACTAAGACGTAACACTGTGAGAAGAATTCACAGATCACAAAGAAGTTTCTCAGATAGCTTCTTTCACGTTTTGAACTGATGATATTTCCTTTATCAGTGTAGGCCTCAAAGCGATCCAAAGAAGTCCTTCTCAGGTTCCTCAAAAACAGTGAGAAGCGACTTTTGCAGGAAACACGAGTGTAACCCGGTGAGATGAATTCACAGATCACTAAGAATTTTCTAGGAAAGCTTCTTTCTAGTTTTCATCTGAGGATATTTCCTTTGTCACCTAAGCTTCATTGCGTTCAGATGTACCCCATTGCAGATTTCCAGAAAACTGTGTTAGCACACTGAACACTGAAGAGAAAGGTGTAACTCTGTGAGTTGCGTTCACACATCGCAATGCAGTTCTTCAGAAGGCTTCTTTCCCGTTTTCATCTGAAGATATTTCCTTTTTCACCATAGCCCCCAATGAGCTCCCAAATATGACTTTGCAGAACACAAGATAAAAGAGTTATCAAACTGTTCCAAGAAGGGAAGGGTGGAACTCTGTGTGATGAAGTCATACATCAGAAAGCAATCTCTCAGAAAGCTTCTCTATACTTATTATCTGAGGATACATCTTTTTTCACAATGGGCCCCTATGGCCTCCCAAATCTCACTTTGCAGATTCCACGAAAAGAGTTTTAGCAAACTGCTTCCTGATAACTAAGGTGTAACACTGTGAGAGGTATTCACAGATCACAAAGAAGTTTCTCAGAAAGCTTCTTTCACGTTTTGAACTGATGATATTTCCTTTATCAGCGTAGGCCTCAATGCGATCCAAAGAAGTCCTTCTCAGTTTCCTCAAAAACAGTGATAATGGACTGTTGCAGGAAACATAAGTGTAACTCTGTGAGATGAATTCACACATCACCAAGATGTTTCTAGGAAAGTTTCTTTGTAGTTTTCACCTGAGGATACGTGCTTTGTCACCGTAAGCTTCATTGCGTTCAGAAGTATGCCATTGCAGTTTCCAGAAAACTGTGTTAGCACACTGAACACTGAAGAGAAAGGTGTAACTCTGTGAGTTGCATTCACTCATCGCAATGCAGTTTCTCAGAAGGCTTCTTTCCAGTTTTCATCTGAGGATATTTCCTTTTTCACCATAGCCGTCAATGACCTCCCAAATATCACCTTGAAGAACAGAAGATAACAGAGTTAGCAAACTGTTACAAGAAGGGAAGGGTGGAACTCTTTGTGATGACGTCACACATCAGAAAGCAATCTCTCAGAAAGCTTGTCTCTAATTATTATATGAGGATATTTCCTTTTTCACCATGGGCCCCTATTTGCTCCCAAACTCACTTTACAGATTCCACGAAAAGAGTGTTAGCAAACTGCTTGCTGAGAACTAAGCTGTAACTCTGTGAGAGGAATTCACAGATCACAAAGAAGTTTCTCAGGGAGATTCTTTCACCTTTTCAACTGATGATATTTCCTTTATCAGCGTAGGCCTCAATGCGATCCAAGAAGTCCTTCTCAGGTTCCTCAAAAACATTGATAATGGACTGTTGTAGGAAACATAAGTGTAACTCTGTTAGATGAATTCACACATCACCAAGAAGTTTCTAAGGAAGCTTCTTTCTAGTTTTCATCTGAGGATATTTCCCTTGTCATGGTAAGCTTCATGGCATTCAGAAGTATCCCATTGCAGATTTCCAGAAAACTGTGTTAGCACACTGAACACTGAAGAGAAAGGGGTAACTCTGTGAGTTGCATTCACACATTGCAATGCAGTGTCTCAGAAGGCTTCTTTCCAGTTTTCATCTGAGGATATTTCCTTTTTCAGATAGCCTCAATGAGCTCCCAAATATCACTTTGCAGAACACAAGATAACAGAGTTAGCAAACTGTTCCAAGAAGGGAAGTTTGGAACTCTGTGTGATGAAGTCACACACACATCAGAAAGCAATCTCTCAGAAAGCTTCTCTCTAGTTATTATCTGAGGATATTTCCTATTTCACCATGGGCCCCTATGGGTGCCCAAATCTCACTTTGCAGATTACACGAAAAGAGTGTTAGCAAACTGCTTCCTGAGAACTAAGACGTAACACTGTGAGAAGAATTCACAGATCACAAAGAAGTTTCTCAGATAGCTTCTTTCACGTTTTGAACTGATGATATTTCCTTTATCAGTGTAGGCCTCAAAGCGATCCAAAGAAGTCCTTCTCAGGTTCCTCAAAAACAGTGAGAAGCGACTTTTGCAGGAAACACGAGTGTAACCCGGTGAGATGAATTCACAGATCACTAAGAATTTTCTAGGAAAGCTTCTTTCTAGTTTTCATCTGAGGATATTTCCTTTGTCACCTAAGCCTCATTGCGTTCAGATGTACCCCATTGCAGATTTCCAGAAAACTGTGTTAGCACACTGAACACTGAAGAGAAAGGTGTAACTCTGTGAGTTGCGTTCACACATCGCAATGCAGTTCTTCAGAAGGCTTCTTTCCCGTTTTCATCTGAAGATATTTCCTTTTTCACCATAGCCCCCAATGAGCTCCCAAATATGACTTTGCAGAACACAAGATAAAAGAGTTATCAAACTGTTCCAAGAAGGGAAGGGTGGAACTCTGTGTGATGAAGTCACACTTCAGAAAGCAATCTCTCAGAAAGCTTCTCTCTGGTTATTATCTGACGATATTCACTTTTTCACCATGGCCCCTATGGGCTCCCATATCTCACTTTGCAGATTCGACGAAAAGAGTGTTAGCAAACTGCTTAATGAGAACTAAGCTGTAATTCTGTGAGAGGAATTCACAGATCACAAGGAAGTTTCTCAGAAAGCTTCTTTCACGTTTTGAACTGATGATATTTTATCAGCGTAGGCCTCAATGCGATCAAATAGTCATTCTCACGTACCTCAAAAAGAGTGATAATGGATTGTTGGCAGGAAACATAAGTGTAACTCTGTGAGATGAATTCACACATTGCCAAGAAGTTTATAGGAAAGCTTCTTTCTAGTTTTCATCTGAGGATATTTCCTTTGTCACCGTAAGCTTCATTGCGCTCAGAAGTATCCCATTGCAGATTTCCAGAAAACTGTGTTAGCACACTGAACACTGAAGAGAAACGTGTAACTCTGTGAGTTGCATTCAAACATCGCAATAGGCAGTTCTCAGAAGGCTTCTTTCCAGTTTTCATCTGAGGATATTTCCTTTTTCACCAGAGCCCTAATGAGCTCCCAATAATCACTTTGCAGAACACAAGATAACAGAGTTAGCAAACTGTTCCAAGAAGGAAGGGATGGAACTCTGTGTGATGAAGTCACACATCAGAAAGCCATCTTACAGAAAGCTTCTCTGAAGTTATTATCTGAGGATATTTCCTTTTTCATCATGGGCCCCTAAGGGCTCCCAAATCTCACTTTTCAGATTCCACGAAAAGAGTGTTAGGCAAACTGCTTCCTGAGAACTATGCTGTAACTCTGTGAGAGGAATTCGCAGATCACAAAGAAGTTTCTCAGAAAGCTTCTTTCACGTTTTGAACTGATGATATTACCTTTATTAGCGTAGGCCTCAATGCGATCCAAAGAAGTCCTTCTCAGTTTCCTCAAAAGTAGTGATAATGGACTGGTGAAGGAAACATAAGTGTAAATCTGTGAGATGAATTCACACATCACCAAGAGGTTTCTAGGAAAGCTTCTTTCCAGTTTTCAACTGAGGATATTTCCTTTGTCACCGTAAGGTTCATTGCGTTCAGAAGTATCCCATTGCAGATTTCCAGAAAACTGTATCAGCAAACTGAACACTGAAGAGAAAGGTGTAACTCTCTGAGTTGCATTCACACATCGCCATTCAGTTTCTCAGAAGTCTTATTTCCAGTTTTGATCTGAGGATATTTCCTTTTTCAACATAGCCCTCAATGAGCTCCCAAATATCACTTTGCAGAACACAGGATAAAAGAGTTAGCAAACTTTTAAAAGACGAAACGGTGGAACTCTGTGTGATGAAGTCACACATCAGAAAGCAATCTCTCAGAAAGCTTCTCTTTAGTTATTATCTGAGGATATTTCCTTTTTCACCATGGGCCCCGATGGGCTCCCAAATCTCACGTTGCAGATTCCACGAAAAGAGTGTTAGCAAACTGCTTCCTGAGAACTAAGGCTGTAACTCTGTAAGAGGAATTCACAGATCAGAAAGAAGTTTCTCAGAAAGCTTCTTCTCACGTTTCTGAAATGATGATATTTTATTTATCAGCATAGGTCCTCAATGCGATCCAAAGTATTCCTTCTCATTACCTCAAATAGAGTGATAATGGATTGTTGCAGGAAACATTAAGTGTAACTCTGTGAGATGAATTCACACATCACCAAGAAGTTTCTAGGAAAGCTTCTTTCAAGTTTTCAACTGAGGATATTTGCTTTGTCACCGTAAGCTTCATTGCGTTCAGAAGTATCCCATTGCAGATTTCCAGAAAACTGTGTTAGCACACTGAACACTGAAGAGAAAGGTGTAACTCTGTGAGTTGCATTCACACATCGCAATGCAGTTTCTCAAAATTCTTCCTTCCAGTTTGGATCTGAGGATATTTCCTTTTCCACCATAGCCCTCAATGAGCTCCCAAATATCACTTTGCAGAACACAAGATAACAGAGTTAGCAAACTGTCCCAGAAGGGAAGCGTGGAACTCTGCGTGATGAAGTCACACACCAGAAAACAATCTCTCAGTAAGCTTCACTCTAGTTACTATCTGAGGATATTTGCTTTTTCACCTTGGGCCCCTATGGGCTCCCAAATCTCACGTTGCAGATTCCAGGGAAAGAGTGTTAGCAAACTGCTTAATGAGAACTAAGCTGTAATTCTGTGAGAGGTAATTCACAGATCACAAAGAAGTTTCTCAGAAAGCTTCTTTCACGTTTTGAACTGATGATATTTCATTTATCAGCGTAGGCCTCAATGCGATCCAAAGAAGTCCTTCTCAGGTACCTCAAAAACAGTGATAATGGGCCATTTGCAGGAAACATAAGTGTAACTCTGTGAGATGATTTCAGACATCACCAAGAAGTTTCTAAGGAAAGCTTCTTTCTAGTTTTCATCTGAGGATATTTCCTTTGTCACCATAAGCTTCATTGCGTTCAGAAGTATCCCATTGCAGATTTCCAGAAAACTGTGTTAGCACACTGAACACTGAAGAGAAAGGTGTAACTCTGTGAGTTGCATTCACACATCGCAATACAGTTTCTCAGAAGGCTTCTTTCCAGTTTTCATCTGAGGATATTTCCTTTTCCACCATAGCCCTCAATGAGCTCCCAAATATCACTTTGCCGAACACAAGATAACAGAGTTAGCAAACTGTTCCAAGAAGGGAAGGGTGGAACTCTGTGTGATGAAGTCACACATCAGAATGCAATCTCTCAGAAAGCTTATCTGTAGTTATTATCTGAGGATACTTCCTTTTTCACCATGGGCCCCTAGGGCTCCCAAATCTCACTTTGAAGATTCCACGAAAGAGTGTTAGCAAACTGCTTCCTGAGTAACTAGCTGTAATTCTGTGAGAGGTATTCACAGATCACAAAGAAGTTTCTCAGAAAGCTTCCTTCACGTTTTGAACTGATGATATTTCCTTTATAAGCGTAGGCCTCAATACGAACCAAAGAAGTCCTTCTCAGCTTCCTCAAAACAGTTGATAACGGACTGTTGCCTGAAACATAAGTGTAACGCTGTGAGATGAATTCACAGATCACCAAAACTGTTCTAAGAAGGTTCTTTGCTAGTTTTCATCTGAGGATATTTCCTTTGTCACCGTAAGCTTCATTGAGTTCAGAAGAATCGAATTGCATGATTTCCAGAAAACTGTGTTAGCACACTGAACACTGAAGAGAAAGGTGTAACACTGTGACTTGCATTCACACATCGTAATGCAGTTTCTCAGAAGGCTTCCGTTCAGTTTTCATCTGAGGACTATTTCCTTTTCACCATAGCCCTCAATGAGCTCCCAAATATCACTTTGCAGAACACAAGATAACAGCAGTTAGCAAAACTGTTCCAAAAAGGCAAGGGTGGAACTCTGTGTGTGAAGTCACACATCAGAAAGCAATGTCTCAGAAAGCTTCTCTCTAGTTATTATCTGAGGATATTTCCTTTTTAACCATTGGCCCCGATGGTCTCCAAATCTCACTTTGCAGATTCCACGAAAAGAGTGTTAGCAAACTGCTTCTGGAGAAGAAAGCTGTAACTCTGAGAGAGTAATTCACAGATCACAAAGAAGTTTGTGAGAAAGCTTCTTTCACATTTTGTACTGATGATATTTTATTTATCAGCGTAGGCCTCAATGCGATCAAAGAAGTCCTTCTCAGGTTCCTCAAAAACAGTGATAATGGACTGTGGCAGGAAACAGAAGTGTAACTCTGTGAGATGAATTCACACATCACGAAGAAGTTTCTAAGAAAGCGTCTTTCTAGTTTTCACCTGAGGATATTTCCTTTGTCACCATAAGCTTCATGGCGTTCAGAAGTATCCCATTGCAGATTTCCAGAAAACTGTGTTAGAACACTGAACACTGAAGAGAAAAGTGCAACTCTCTGACTTGCATGCAAACATCGCAATGCAGTTTCTCAGAAGGCTTCTTTCCAATTTTCATCTGAGGATATTTCCTTTTTCACCATAGCCCTCAATGAGCTCCCAAATATCACTTTGACAAACACAAGATAACAGAGTTAGCAAACTGTTCCGAGAAGGGAAGGGTGGAACTCTGTGTGATGAAGTCACACATCAGAGGGCAATCTCTCAGAAAGCTTCTCTCTAGTTATTATCTGAGGATACTTCCTTTTTCACCATGGGCCCCTAGGGGCTCCCAAATCTCACTTTGCAGATTCCACGAAAAGAGTGTTAGCAAACTGCTTCCGGAGAACTAAGCTGTAATTCTGTGAGAGGAATTTACAGATCACAAAGTAGTTTCTCATAACACATCACCAAGAAGTTTCTAGGAAACCTTCTTTCTAATTTTCAACTGAGGATATTTACTTTGTCTCCTTAAGCTTCCTTGTGTTCAGAAGTATCCCATTTCAGATTTCCAGAATACTGTGCTAGGACAAAGAACACTGAGGGAAAGGTGTAACTCTGTGAGTTACATTCACATATCACAATGCATTTTCTCAGAAAGCTTCTTTCCAGTTTTCATCTGAGGATATTTCCTTTTTCACGTTAGCCCTAAATGATTTCCCAAATATTGCTTTGGAGAACACAAGATAACGGAGTTAGCAAAGTTTTCAAGAAGGGAAGGGTGGAACTCTGTGTGATTAAGTCACACATCAGAAAGCAATCTCTCAGAAAGCTTCTCTCTACTTATTATCTGAGGATGTTTCCTTTTCACTGTGGGATCCTCTGGGCTCCCAATTCTCATTTTGCAGATTCCACGCAAACAGTGTTAGCAAACTGCTTCCTGAGATCTAGGGTTTAACTCTGTAAGAGGAATTCACAGATCACAAAGTAGTTTCTCATAAACCTTCTTTCACGTTCTGAACAGATGATATTTTATTTATCAGCGCAGGCCTCAATGCGATCCAAAGTATTCCTTCTCAGGTACCTCAAATACAGTGATAATGGATTGTTGCAGGATACTTCAGAGTAACTCTATGAGATGAATTCACACATCACCAAGAATTTTCTAAGAAACTTCTTTCTATTTTTCGTCTGAGGATATTTCCTTTGTCACTGTAAGCTTCATGGCGTTCAGAAGTATCCCATTGCAGATTTCCAAAACAACTGTGTTAGCACACTGAACACTGAAGAGAGAGGTGTAACTCTGTGAGTTGCATTCACACATCGCAATGCAGTTTCTCAGAAGGCTTCTTTCCAGTTTTCTTCTGAGGTTATTTCCTTTATCACCATAGCCCTCAATGAGCTTCCAAATATCACTTTGCAGAACACAAGATAACAGAGTTAGCAAACTGATCCAAGAAGGGAACGGTGGAACTCTGTGGGATGAAGTCACACATCAGAAAGCAATCCCTCAGAAAGCTTCTCTCTACTTATTATCTGAGGATATATCTTTTTCACCATGGGCCCCATGGGCTCCCAAATCTCTCTTTGCGGATTCCTCGAAAAGAGTGTTAGCAAACTGCTTCCTGAGAACTACGCTGTAACTTTGTGAGAGGAATTCACAGATCACAAAGAAGTTTCTCAGAAAACTTCTTTCACGTTTTGAACTGATGATATTTCCTTTATCAGCGTAGGCCTCAATTCGATCCAAAGAAGTCCTTCTCAGGTTCCCAAAAACAGTGATTACGGACTGTTGCAGGACACATAACTGTAACTCTGTGATGTGAATTCACATATCACCAAGAAGTTTTAGGACAGCTTCTTTCTAGATTTCATCTGAGGATATTTCCTTTGTCACAGTGACTTCAATGCGTTCAGAGGTATCCCATTGCAGATTTCCAGAAAACTGTGTCAGCACACTGAACACTGTAGAGAAAGGTGTAACTCTGTGAGTTGCATTCACACATCGCAATGCAGTTTCTCAGAAGGCTTCTTTCCAGTTTTCATCTGAGGATATTTCCTTTTTCACCATAGCTGTTGATGAGCTCCCAATAATCACTTTGCAGAACACAAGATAACAGAGTTAGCAAACTCTTCCAAGAAGGGAAGGATGGAACTCTGTGTGATGAAGTCACACATCAGAAAGCCATCTCTCAGTAAGCTTCTCTGAAGTTATTATCTGAGGATATTTCCTTTTTCATCATGCGCCCCTAAGGGCTCCCAAATCTCACTTTGCAGATTCCACGAAAAGTGTGTTAGGAAACTGCTTCCTGAGAACTAAGCTGTAACTCTGTGAGAGGAATTCGCAGATCACAAAGAAGTTAATCAGAAAGCTTCTTTCACGTTTTGAACTGATGATATTACCTTTATTAGCGTAGGCCTCAATGCGATCCAAAGAAGTCCTTCTCAGTTTCCTCAAAAGCAGTGATAATGGACTGGTGAAGGAAACATAAGTGCAAATCTGTGAGATGAATTCACACATCACCAAGAGGTTTCTAGGAAAGCTTCTTTCCAATTTTCAACTGAGGATATTTCCTTTGTCACCGTAAGGTTCATTACGTTCAGAAGTATCCCATTGCAGATTTCCAGAAAACTGTGTCAGCAAACTGAACACTGAAGAGAAAGGTGTAACTCTGTGAGTTGCATTCACACATCGCCATTCAGTTTCTCAGAAGGCTTATTTCCAGTTTTGATCTGAGGATATTTCCTTTTTCAACATAGCCCTCAATGAGCTCCCAAATATCACTTTGCAGAACACAGGATAAAAGAGTTAGCAAACTTTTAAAAGAAGAAACGGTGGAACTCTGTGTGATGAAGTCACACATCAGAAAGCAATCTCTCAAAAGCTTCTCTCTAGTTATTATCTGAGGATATTTCCTTTTTCACCATGGGCCGCTATTTGCTCCCAAACCTCACTTTGCAGATTCCACGAAAAGGGTGTTAGCAAACTGCTTCCTGAGAACTAAGCTGAAAATCTGTGAGAGGAATTCACAGATCACAAAGAAGATTCTCAGAAAGCTTCTTTCACGTTTTGAACTGATGATATTTTCTTTATCAGTGTAGGACGCAATGCGATCCAAAGAAGTCCTTCTCAGGTTCCTCACAAACCGTGATATTGGACTGCTGCATTAGACATAAGTGTAACTGTGTGACATGAATTCACAAATCACCAAGAAGTTTCTAGGAAAGCTTCTTTCTAGTTTTCATCCTAGGATATTCCCTTTGTCTCCGTAACTTTCGTTGCGTTCAGAAGTATCCCGTTGAAGATTTCCGGAAACTGTGTTAGCACACTGAACACTGAAGAGAAATTGTTAACTCTCTGAGTTGCATTCACACATCGCAATGCAGTTTCTCAAAAGGCTTCTTTCCAGTTTTCATCTGAGGATATTTCCTTTTCCACCATAGCCCTCAATGAGCTCCCAAATATCACTTTCCAGAACACAAGATAACAGAGTTAGCAAACTTTTCCAAGAAGGGAAGGGTGGAACTCTGTGTGATGAAGTCACACATCAGAAAACAATCTCTCAGAACGGTTCTCTCTAGTTATTATCTGAGGATATATCCATTTTCAGCATGGGCAACTATGGGCTCCCAAATCTACTTTGCAGGTTCCACTAAAAGCGTGTTAGCAAACTGCTTCCTGAGAACTAAGCTGTAACTTCTGTGAGAGGAATTCACAGATCACAAAGAACATTCTCAGATAGCTTCTTTCACGTTTTGAACTGATGATATTTCCTTTATCAGCGTAGGCCTCAATCCTATCCAAAGAAGTCCTTCTCAGGTTCCTCAAAAACAGTGATAATGGACTGTTGCAGGAAACATAAGTGTAACTCTGTGAGATGAATTCACACATCATCAAGAAGTTTCTAGGAAATCTTCTTTCTAGTTTTCAACTGAGGATATTTCCTTTCTCACCGTAAGCTTCATTGCATTCAGAAGTATCCCATTGCAGATTTCGAGAAAACTGTGTTAGCACACAGAACTCTGAAGAGAAAGGTGTAACTCTATGAGTTGCATTCACACATCGCAATGCAGTTTCTCAGAAGGCTTCTTTCCACTTTTCATCTGAGGATACTTCCTTTTTCACCATAGTCCTCAATGAGCTTCCAAATATCACCTTGCAGAACACAAGATCACAGAGTTAGCAAACTGTTCCAAGAAGGGAAGGGTGGAACTCTGTGGGATGAAGTCACACATCAGAAAGCAATCTCTCAGAAAGTTTCTCTCCACTTAATATGTGAGGATGTTTCCTTTTTCACAATGGACCCTATGGGTTCCCAAATCTCACTTTGCAGTTTCCACGAGAAGAGGGTTAGCAAACTGCTTCCTGAGAACTAAGCTGTAACTCTGTGAGAGGAATTCACAGATCACAAAGAAGTTTCTCAGAAAGCTTCTTTCACGTTTTGAACTGATGATATTTCCTTTATCAGCGTAGGCCTCAATGTGATCCCAAGAAGTCCTTCCCAGGTTCCTCAAAAACAGTGATAATGGACTGATGCAGGAAACATAAGTGTAACTCTGTGAGATTAATTCACACATCCCCAAGAAGTTTCTAGGAAAGCTTCTTTCTAGTTTTTATCTGAGTATATTTCCTTTGTCAACGTAAGCTTCATTGCGTTCAGAAGTATCCCATTGAAGATTTCCAGAAAACTGTGTCAGCACACTGAACACTGAAGAGAAAGGTGTAACTCTGTGAGTTCGCTCACACATCGCAATACAGTTTCTCAGAAGGCTTCTTTACTGTTTTGATATGAGGATATTTCCTTTTCCAATATAGCCCTCAATGAGATCCAAATATCACTTTTCAGAATACAAGATAACAGAGTTAGCAAACTGTTCCAAGAAGGGAAGGGTGGAACTCTGAGTGATGAAGTCACACATCAGAAAGCAATCTGTCAGAAAGCTTCTCTCTACTTATTATCTGAAGATATTTCCTTTTTCACCATGGGCCCCTTTCGGCTCCCAAATCACAGTTTGCAGATTCTGCAAAAAGAGAATTAGTAAACTGCTTCCTGAGAAATAAGCCGTAACACTGTGAGAAGAATTCACAGATCACAAAGAAGTTTCTCAGAAAGCTTCTTTCACGTTTTGAACTGATGATATTTCCTTTATCAGCCTAGGCCTCAGTGCGATCCAAAGAAGTCCTTCTCAGGTTCCTCAAAAAAAGTGATAATCGACTGTTGCAGGAATCATAAGTGTAACTGTGTGAGATGAATTCACAATTCACCAACAAGTTTTGTGAGGAAGTTTCTTTCTAGTTTTCATCTGAGGATATTTCCTTAGTCCCCGAAAGCTGCATTGCGTTCAGAAGTATCCCACTGCAGATTTCCAAAAAACTGTGTTAGCACACTGAACACTGAAGAGAAAGGGTTAACTCTGTGAGTTGCATTCACACATCGCAATGCAGTTTCTCAGAAGGCTTCTTTCCAGTATTCATCTGAGGATATTTCCTTTTTCACCATAGCCCTCAATGAGCTCCCAAATATCACTTTGCAGGTCACAAGATAACAGAGTTAGCAAACTGTTCCAAGAAGGGAAGGGTGGAAATCTGTGTGATGAAGTCACACATCAGAAAGCAATCTCTCAGAAAGCTTCTCTCTATTTGTTATCTGACGATATTTCCTTTTTCACCATTGGCCCCTATGGGCTCCCAAATCTCACTTTGCAGATTCCACCAAAAGAGTGTTAGCAAACTGCTTCCTGAGAACTAAGCTGTAACTCTGTGATAGGAATTCACAGATCATAAAGAAGTTTCTCAGAAAGCTTCTTTTACGTTTTGAACTGATGATATTTCCTTTATCAGCATAGGCCTCAATGCGATCCACAGAAGTCCTTCTTACATCCTCAAAAACATTGATAATGTACTGTTGCAGGAAACAAAAGTATAACTCTGTGAGATTAATTCACACGTCACCAAGAAGATTTTAGGAAAGCTTCTTTCTAGTTTTTATCTGCGGATAATTCTTTTGTCACGGTAAGCTTCATTGCGTTCAGAAGTATCCCATTGCAGATTTCCAGAAAACTGTGTTAGCACACTGAACACTGAAGAGAAAGATGTAACTCTGTGAGTTGCATTCACACCTAGCAATGCAGTTTCACAGAAGGCTACTTTCCAGTTTTCATCTGAGGGAATTTCCTTTTTCACCATAGACCTCAATGAGCTCCCAAATATCATCTTGCAGAACACAAGATAACAGAGTTAGCAACTGTTCCAAGAAGGGAAGGGTGGATCTCTGTGTGATGAATTCACACATCAGAAAGCAATCTCTCAGAAAGCTTCTCTCTAGTTATTATGTGAGGATATTTCCCTTTTCACCATGGGCCCCTATGGGCTCCCAAATCTCATTTTGCAGATTCCACGAAAAGAGGGTTAGCAAACTGCTTCTGAGAACTAAGCTGTAACTCTGTGAGAGGAATTCACAGATCACAAAGAAGTTTCTCAGAAAGCTTCTTTCACGTTTCGAACTGATGATATTTCCTTTTTCAGCGTAGGCCTCAATGCGATCCAAAGAGGTCTGTCTCAGGTTCCCCAAAAACAGTGATAATGGACTTTTGCAGGAAATATAAGTATAACTCTCTGAGATGAATTCACACATTACCAAGATGTTTCTAGGAAAGCTTCTTTCTAGTTTTCAACTCAGGATATTTCCTTTGTCACCGTAAGCTTCATTGCGTTCAGAAGTATCCCAATGCAGATTTCCAGAAAACTGGATTAGCACACTGAACACTGAAGAGAAAGGTGTAACTCTGTGAATTGCATTCACACATCTCAATGCAGTTTCTCAGAAGGCTACTTTCCAGTTTTCATCTGAGGATATTTCCTTTTTCACCATAGTCCTCAATGAGCTCCCAAATATCATCTTTGCAGAACACAAGATAAGAGAGTTAGCAAACTGTTCCATAGAAGGAAGGGTGGAACTCTGTGTAATGAAGTCACACATCAGAAAGCAATATCTCAGAAAGCTTCACTCTGGTTATAATCTGAGGATATTTCCCTTTTCACCATGGGCCCCTATGGGCTCCAAACTCTCACTTTGCAGAATCCACGAAAGCGTGTCAGGCAAACTGCTTCCTGAGAACTAAGCTCTAACTTTGTGGAGAGAATTCACAGACCACAAAGAAGTTTCTCCGAAAGCTTCTTCACGTTTTGAACTGATGATATTTCCTTCATCAGGTAGGCCTGAATGCGATCCGAAGAAGTGCTTCCCAGGTTCCTCAAAAAGAGTGGTAAATGGACTGTTGCGGGAAACATAAGTGTAACTCTGTTAGATGAATCACACGTCACCAAGAAGTTTCTAGGAAAGCTTCTTTCTAGTTTTCATCTGAGAATATTTCCCTTGTCACCGTAGGCTTCATTGCATTCAGAAGTATCCCATTGTAGATTTTCAGAAAACTGTGTTAGCACACTGAACATTGAAGAGAAAGGTGTAACTCTATGACTTGCCTTCACACATCGCAATGCAGTTAATCAGAAGGCTTCTTTCCAGTTTTCATCTGAGGATATTTCCTTTTTCACCGTAGCCTTCAATGAGCTCCCAAATATCACTTTGCAGGTCACAAGATAACAGAGTTAGCAAACTGTTCCAAGAAGGGAAGGGTGGAACTCTGTGTGATGTAGTCACACATCAGAAAGCAATCTCTCAGAAAGCTTCTCTTTAGTTATTATCTGAGAATATTTCCTTTTTCACCATGGGCCCCTATGGGCTCCCAAATCTCACTTTGCAGAGTTCACGAAAAGAGTGTTAGCACACGGCTTCCTGAAACTAAGGTGTAACTCTGTGAGAGGAATTCACAGATCACAAAGGAGTTTCTCAGAAAGCTTCTTTCACGTTTTAAACTGATGATATTTCCTTTATCAGCTTAGGCTTCAATGCGATCCACAGAAGTCCTTCTCAGGTGCCTCAAAAACAGTGATAATGGACTGTTGCACGAAACATAAGTGTATCATTGGGAGATGAATTCACACATCACCAAGAAGTTTCTAAGGAATTTTCTTTCTAGTTTTCAACTGAGGATATTTCCTTTGTCACCGTAAGCTTCATTGCGATCTGAAGTATCCCATTGCAGATTTCCAGAAAACTGTGTTAGCACACTGAACACTGAAGAGAAACGTGTAATTCTGTGAGTTGCATTCACACATCGAAAGGCAGTTTCTCGGAAGGCTTCTTTCCAGTTTTCATCTGAGGATATTTCCTTTTTCACCATAGCCCTAAATGAACTCCCAAATATCACTTAGCAGAACACAAGATAAGAGAGTTAGCAAACTGTTCCAAGAAGGGAAGGGTGGAGCTCTGTGTGATGAAGTCACACATCAGAAAGCTATCTCTCAGAAAGCTTCTCTCTAGTTATTATCTGAGGATATTTCCTTTTTCACCATGGGCCAGTGTGGGCTCCCAAATCTCTCTTTGCAGATTCCACGAAAAGAGTGTTAGCAAACTCCTTACTGAGAGCTAAGCTGTAACACTGTGAGAGGAATTCACAGATCACAAAGTAGTTTCTCAGAAAGCTTCATTCACGTTTTGAACTGATGATATATCCTTTATCAGCGCAGACCTCAACGCGATCCAAAGAAGTCTTCTCAGGTTCCTCAAAAACAGTGATAATGGACTGTTGGAGGAAACAGAAGTGTAACTCTGTGAGATGAATTCACACATCACCAAGAAGTTTCTAGGAAAGCTTCTTTCTAGTTTGCATCTGAGGATGTTTCCTTTGTCACCATAAGCTTCATTGAGTTCAGAAGTGTCCCATTGCAGATTTCCAGAAAACAGTGTTACCTCACTGAACACTGGGAACAAAGGTATAAGTCTGTGAGTTGCATTCACACATCACAATGCAGTTTCTCAGAAGGCTTCTTTCCAGTTTCCATCTGAGGATATTTCCTTTTCCACCGTAGCCCTCAATCAGTTTCAAATCATCACTTTGCAGAACACAACATAACAGATTTAGCAAACTTTCCCAAGAAGGGAAGGGTGGAACTCTGTGAGATGAAGTCACACATCAGAAAGCAATCTCTCAGAAAGCTTCTCTCTACTTATTATCTGAGGATACTACCCTTTTCACCTTGGGCCCATATGGGCTCCCAAATCTCACTTTGCAGATTCCACGAAATGAGTGTTAGCAAACTGCTTCCTGAGAACTAAGCTGTAACTCAGAGAGAGGAATTCACAGATCACAAAGAAGTTTCTCAGAATGCTTCTTTCACGTTTTGAACTGATGACATTTCCTTTATCAGCGTAGGCCTCAAAGCGATCCAAAGAAGTCCTTCTCAGGTTTCTCAAAAACAGTGATAATGGACGGTGTCAGGAAATATAAGTGTAACTCTGTGAGTTGAATTCACACATCACCAAGAAGTTTCTGGAAAAGCTTCTCTCTAGTTTTAAACCGAGGATATTTCCTTTGTCACCGTAAGCTTCATTGCGTTCAGAAGTATCCCATTGCAGATTTCCAGAAAACTGTGTCAGCACACTGAACACTGAAGAGAAAGGTGTAACTCTGTGAGTGGCATTCACACATGGCAATGCAGTCTCTCAGAAGGCTTCCTTCCAGTTTTCATCTGAGGATATTTCCTTTTTCACCATAGCCCTCAATGAGCACCATAATATCTCTTTGCAGAACACAAGATAACAGAGTTAGCAAACTGTTGCAAGAAGGGAAGGGGGGAACTCTGTGTGATGAAGTCACCCATCAGAAAGCAATCTCACGTGAAGCTTCTCTCAAGTTATTATCTGAGGATATATGCATTTTCAGCATGGGCAAATATGGGATCCCAAAACTACTTTGCAGATTCCAGGAAAAGGGTGTTAGCAAAATGCTTCCTGAGAGCTAAGCCGTAACTCTGTGAGAGGAATTCACAGATCACAGAGAAGTTTCTCAGAAAGCTTCTTTCACGTTTTGAACTCATGATATTTACTTTCTCAGCGTAGGCCTCAATGCGATCCAAAGAAATCCTTCTCAGGTTCCTCAAAATCAGTGATACTAGACTGTTGCAGGAAACATAAGTGTAACCAAGTGAGATGAATTCACACATCCCAAAGAAGTTTCTAGGAAAGCTTCTTTCTACTTTTCATCTGAGGATATTTCCTTTGTCACCGTAAGCTTCATTGTCTTCAGAAATATCCCCTGGCAGATTTCCAGAAAACAGTGTTATCACACTGAACACTGAAGAGAAAGGTGTTACTCTTTGAGTTGCATTCACACGTCGCAATGCAGTTTCTCAGAAGGCTTCTTTCCTTTTATCATCTGAGGATATTTCGTTTTTCCCCATACCCCTCAATGAGCTCCCAAATATCACTTTGCGGAACACAAGATAACAGAGTTAGCATACTGTTCCAAGAAGGGAAGGGTGGAACTCTGTGTGATGAAGTCACACATCAGAAAGCAATCTCTCAGAAAGCATCTCTATAGTTAATATCTGAGGATATTTCCTTTTTCACCATGGGCCCCTATGGGCTCCCAAATCTCACGTTGCAGATTCCACGAAAAGAGTGTTAGCAAACTGCTTCTTGAGAACTAAGTTGTAACTCTGTGAGAGGAATTCACAGATCACAAAGAAGTTTCTCAGAAAGCTTCTATCACGTTGTGAACTGATGATATTTCCTTTATCAGCCTAGGCCTCAATGCGATCCAAAGAACTCCTTCTCAGGTTCCTGAAAAACAGTGATAACGGACTGTTGCAGGAAACATAAGTGTAATTCTGTGAGATGAAATCACACAAAACCAAGAAGTTTCTAGGAAAGCTTCTTTCTAGTTTTCATCTGAGGATATTTCCTTTGTCACTGAAAGCTTCAAGGCGTTCAGAAGTCTCCCATTGCAGATTTCCAGAAAATTGGGTTAGCACACTGAACACTGAAGAGAAAGGTGTAACTCTGTGACTTGCATTCACACATCGTAATGCAGTTTGTCAGAGGCTTCTTTCCAGTTTTCATCTGAGATTCTTTCCTTTTCCACCATAGCCCTGTATGAGCTCCCAAATATCACTTTGCAGAACACAAGATAACACAGATAGCAAAGTGTTCCAAGAAGGGAAAGGTGGAACTCTGTGTGATGAAGTCACACCTCAGAAAGCAATCTCTCAGAAAGCTTCTCTCTAGTTATTATCTGAGGATATTTCCTTGTTCACCATGCGCCCCTATGGGCTCCCAAATCTCACTTTGCAGATTCCACGAAAACAGTGTTAGCAAACTGCTTCCGGAGAACTAAGCTGTAACTCTGTGAGAGGAATTCACAGATCACAAAGAAGTTTCTCAGAAAGCTTCTTTCACGTTTTGAACTGATGGTATTTCCTTTATCAGCGTAGGCCTCAATGCGGTCAAAAGAAGTCCTTCTTAGGTTCCTCAAAAAAAGTGATAATGGACTGTTGCAGGAAACATAAGTGTAACTCTGTTAGATGAATTCACCCATCACGAAGAAGTTTCTATGAACGCTTCTTTCTCGTTTTCAACTGAGGATATTTGCATTGTAATCGTAAGCTTCATTGCGATTCAGATGTATCCCATTGCAGATTTCCAGGAAACTATGTTAGCACATTGAACACTGAAGAGAATCGTGTAACTCTGTGAGTTGCATTCACACATCGCAATGCAGTTTCTCAGAAGGCTTCTTTCCCGTTTTCATCTGAGGATATTTCGTTTTTCACCATACCCCTCAATGAGCTCCCAAATATCACTTTGCAGAACACAAGATAACAGAGTTAGCAACTGTTCCAAGAAGGGCAGGGTGGAACTCTGTGTGATGAAGTCACACATCAGAAAGCAATCTCTCAGAAAGCTTCTCTCTAGTTATTATCTGAGGATATTTCCTTTTTCACCATGGGCAGCAACGGGCTCCCAAACCTCACTTTGCAGATTCCACGAAAAGAGTGTTACCAAACTGCTTCCTTAGAAATAATCTGTAACTCTGTGAGAGGAATTCACAGATCACAAAGAACTTTCTCAGAAAGCTTCTTTCAGGTTTTGAACTTACGATATTTAATTTAACAGCGTAGGCCTCAAATCGATCCAAAGAAGTCCTTCCCAGGTTCCTCAAAAACAGTGATAATGGACTGTTGCAAGAAACATAAGGGTAAGTCTGTGAGATGAATTCACACATCACCAAGAAGTTTCTAGGCAAGCTTCTTTCCAGTTTTCATCTGAGGATATTTCCTTTGTCACAGTAAGCTTCATTACGTTCAGAAGTATCCCATTGCAGATTTCCATAAAGCTGTGTTAGCACACTGAACACTGAAGAGAAAGGTGGAACTCTGTGAGTTGCATTCACACATCACAATGCAGTTTCTCATACGGCTTCTTTCCAGTTTTCATCTGAGGATATTTCTTTTTTCACCATAGCCCTCAATGAGCTCCCAAATATCACTTTGCAGAACACAAGATAAAAGAGTTTGCAAACTGTTCCAAGAAGGGAACGGTGGAACTCTGTGTGATGAAGTCACACATCAGAAAGCAATGTCTCAGAAAGCTTCTCTCTAGTTATTATCGGAGGATACTTCCTTTTTCACCATGGGCCCCTATGGGCTCAGCAAATCTCACTTTGCAGATCACACGAAAAGAGTGTTAGCAAACTGCTTCCTGAGAACTAAGATGTAACTCTGTGAGAGAATCACACATCACAAAGAAGTTTCTCAGAAAGCTTCGTTCACGTTTTGAACTGATGATATTTCCTTTATCAGCTTAGGCCTCAGTGCGATTCAAAGAAGTCATTCCTATGTTCCTCAAAAACAGTGATAGCGGACTGTTGCAGGAAACATAAGTGTAACTGTGTGAGATGAATTCACACATCACCAAGAAGTTTTTTAAGAAAGCTTTTCGTAGTTTTCTTCTGACTATATTCCCTTTGTCACCATAAGCTTCATTACGTTCAGAAGTATCCCATTGCAGATTTACAGAAAACTGTGTGAGGACACTGAACGCTGAAGAGAAAGGTGTAACTCTGTGAGTTGCATTCACACGTCGCAATGCAGTTTCTCAGAAGGCTTCTTTCCAGTTTCCATCTGAGGATATTTCCTTTTTCACCATAGACCTAAATGAGCTCCCAAATATCACTTTGCAGAGCACAAAATAACAGAGTTAGCAAACTGTTCCAAGAAGGGAAGGGTGGAACTATGTGTGATGAAGTCACACATCAGAAAGCAATCTCTAAGAAAGCTTCTCTCTAGTTATCTTCTGAGGATAGTTCCTTTTTCACCATGGGCCCATATGTGCTCCCAAATCTCACTTTGCAGATTGCATGAAAAGAGTGTTAGCAAACTGCTTCCTGAGAACTAAGTTGTAACTCTGTGAGAGGAATTCACAGATCACAAAGAAGTTTCTCAGAAAGCTTCTTTCACCATTTGAACTGATGATATTTCCTTTATCAGCGTGGGCCTCAATGCGATCCAAAGAAGTCATTCTCAGGTTCCTCAAAAACAGTGATAATGGACTGTTGCACGAAACATCTGTGTAAAACTGTGAGATGAATTCACACATCACAAAGAAGTTTCTACGAAAGCTTCATTCTAGTTTTCATCTGCGGATATTTCCTTTGTCACCGTAAGCTTCATTGCGTTCAGAAATATCCCCTTGCAGATTTCCAGAAAACCGTGTTATCACACTGAACACTGAAGAGAAAGGTGTTACTCTGTGAGTTGCATTCACACGTCGCAATGCAGTTTCTCAGAAGCCTTCTTTCCATTTTTCATCTGAGATTATTTCCTTTTTCACCATAGCCCTCAATGAGCTCCCAAATATCACTTTGTAGAACACAAGATAATAGAGTTAGCAAGGTGTTCCAAGAAGGGAAGGGTGGAACTCTGTGTGATGAAGTCACACTTCAGAAAGCAACCTCTCTGAAAGCTTCTCTCTAGTAATTATCGTACGATAATTCCTTTTTTAACATGGGTCCCTATGGGCTCCCAAATCTTACTTTGCAGATTCCACGAAAAGAGTGTTTGCAAACTGCTTCCTGAGAACTAAGCTGTAAGTCTGTGAGAGGAATTCACAGATCACAAAGAAGTTTCTCAGAAAGCTTCTTTCACGTTTTGAACTCATGATATTTCCTTTGTCACTGTAGGCCTCAATGCGATCCAAAGAAGTCTTTCTCAGGTTCCACAAAAAGAGTGAGAATGGACTGTTGCAAGAAACATAAGTGTAACTGTGTGAGATAAATTCACCCATCATGAAGAAGTTTCTGTGAAAGCTTCTTTCTGTCTTCAACTGAGGATATCTCCTTAGTCTCCGTAAGCTTCATTGCGTTCAGAAGTATCCCATTGAAGATTTCCAGGAAACGGTGTTAGCACACAGAACACTGAAGAGAGAGGTGTAACACTGTGAGTTACATTAGTACATCACAATGCAGTTTCTCAGAAGGCTTCTTTCCAGTTCTCATCTGAGGATATTACCTTATTCACCACGGGCCCCTATTTGCTCTCCAATATCACTTTGCAGAACACAAGATAACAGAGTTAGCAAACTGTTCCAAGAAGGGAAGGGTGGAACTCTGTGTGATGCGGTCACACATCAGAAAGCAATCTCTCAGAAAGCTTCTCTCTAGTTATTATCGGAGGATATTTCCTTTTTCACCATGGGCCCCTATGGGCTCCCAAATCTCACTGTGTAGATTCCACGAAAATAGTGTTAGCAAACTGCTTCCTGAGAACTAAGCTGTAACACTGTGAGAGGAATACATAGGTCACAAAGAAGTTTCTCAGAAAGCTTCTTTCACGTTTTGAACTGATGATATTTCCTTTATCAGCATAGGCTTCAATGCGATGCAAAGAAGTCCTTCTCAGGTTCCTCAATAACAGTGATAATGGACTGTTGCATGACACATAAGTGTAACTCTGTGAGATGAATTCACACATCACCAAGAAGTTTCTAGGAAAGCTTCTTTCCAGTTTTCATCTAAGGATATTTCCTTTGTCACCGTAAGCTTCATTACGTTCAGAAGTATCCCATTGCAGATTTACAGAAAACTGTGTGAGGACACTGAACGCTGAAGAGAAAGGTGTAACTCTGTGAGTTGCATTCACACTTCGCAATGCAGTTTCTCAGAAGGCTTCTTTCCAGTTTCCATCTGAGGATATTTCCTTTTTCACCGTAGACCTAATGAGCTCCAAAATATCACTTTGCAGAACACAACGTAACAGAGTTAGCAAACTGTTCCAAGAAGGGAAGGGTGGAACTATGGGTGATGAAGTCAAACATCAGAAAGCAATCTCTAAGAAAGCTTCTCTCTTGTTATTTTCTGAGGATAGTTCCTTTCTCACCATGGGCCCCTATGGGCTCCCAAATCTTACTTTACAGATTACACGAAAAGAGTGTTAGCAAACTGCTTGCTGAGAACTAAGTTGTAACTCTGTGAGAGGAATTCACAGATCACAAGGACGTTTCTCAGAAACCTTCTTTCACGTTTTGAAATGACGATATTTTATTTATCAGCGTAGGCCTAAATGCGATCCTAAGAATTCCTTCTCAAGTTCCTCGCAAAGAGTGATAATAGACTGTTGCAAGAAACATAAGTGTAACATTGTGAGATGAATTCACACATCCCCAAGAAGTTTCTAGGAAAGCTTCTTTCTAGTTTTCATCTGAGGATATTTCCTTTGTCACCGTAAGCTTCATTGCGTTCAGAAGTATCCCATTGCACATTTCCAGAAAAGTGTGTCAGCAAACAGAAAACAGAAGAGTAAAAATCATTCAGGGCTGTCAGCCCTTTCCTGGGCTGCAGTCTTGTCTGTGTCCTCTTGCATGTTGTGTCTGGTGTCTTTATTGTCTCTCGCCACCTTGCCTCTCCCCTTTGGGGTACCTTGGACACGCTCGGGCTGGACCCCGGCACTGCTTCCTGAGAACTAAGCTGTAACTCTGTGAGAGGAATTCACAGATCACAAAGAAGTTTCTCAGAAAGTTACTTTCACGTTTTGAAATGATGATATTTCCGTTGTCAGCGTACGCCTCAATGCGATCCAAAGAAGTGCTTCTCAATTTCCTCAAAAACAGTGATAATGGACTGTTACAGGAAACATAAGTGTAACTCTGTGAGATGAATTCACACATCACCAAGAAGTATCTAGGAAAGCCTCTTCCTAGTTTTCAACTGAGGATATTTCCTTTGTCATCGTAAGCTTCATTGCTTTCAGAAGTATCAAATTGCAGATTTCCAGAAAACTGTTATAGCACACTGAACACTGAAGAGAAAGTTTTAACTCTGTGGGATGCATTCACACATCGCAATGCAGTTACTCAGAAGGCTTCTTTCCAGTTTTCATCTGAGGATATTTCCTTTTTCACCATAGCCTTCAATGAGCTCCCAAATGTCACTTTGCAGAACACAAGATAACAGAGTTAGCAAACTGTTCCAAAAAGGGAAGGGTGGAACTTTGTGTGATGAAGTCACACATCAGAAAGCAATCGCTAAGAAAGCTTCTCTCTAGTTATTATCTGAGGATATTTCCTTGTTCACCATGAGCCCCTATGGGCTCCCAAATCTCACTTTGCAGATACCACGGAAAGAGTGTTAGCAAACTGCTTCCTGAGAACTAAGCTGTAACTCTGTGAGAGGAATTCACAGATCACCAAGAAGTTTCTCAGAAAGCTTCTTTCAAGTTTTGAACTGTTTGTATTTCCTTTCTCATCGTAGGCTCAAAGCGATCCAAAGAAGTCCTTCTCAGGTTCCTCAAAAACAGTGATAATGAACTGTTGCAGGAAACATATGTGTAACTCTCTGAGATGAATTCACACATCACCAAGAAGTTTCTCGGAAAGCTTCTTTCTAGGTTTCATCTGCGGATATTTCTTTTGTCATGGTAAGCTTCATTGCGTTCAGAAGTATCCCATTGCATATTTCCAGAAAACTGTGTTAGCAAACTGAACACTGAAGAGAAAGTTGTAACTCTGTGAGTTGCATTCCCACATGGCAATGCAGTTTCTCAGAAGACTTCTTTCCAATTTTCATCTGAGGATGTTTCCTTTTTCACCATAACGCTCAATGACTTCCCAAATATCACTTTGCGGAACACAAGATAACAGAGTTAGCAAACTGTTCCCAGAAGGGAAGGGTGGAACTCTGTGTGATGAAGTTACACATCAGAAAGCAATCTCTCAGAAAGCTTTTCTCTTGTTATTATCTGAGGATATTTCCTTTTTCACCAAGGGACCCTATGGGCTCCCAAATCTCACTTTGCAGATTCCACGAAAAGAGTATTAGCAAACTGCTTCCTGAGAACTAAGCTGTAATTCTGTGAGAAGAATTCACAGATCACAATGAAGTTTCTCAGAGAGCTTCTTTCACGTTTTGAACTGATGATATTTCCTTTATCAGCCTAGGCCTCAATGTGATCCAAAGCAGTCCTTCTCAGGTTCCTCAAAAACACTGATAATGGACTGTTGCAGGAAACATAAGTGTAACTCTATGAGATGAATTCACACATCTGCAAGAAGTTTCTAGGAAAGCTTCTTTCTAGTTTTCAACTGAGGGTATTGCCTTTGTCACCGTAAGCTTCATTGTGTTCAGAAGTATCCCATTGCAGACTTCCAGAAAACTGTGTTAGCAAAGTGAACACTGAAGAGAAAGGGGTAACTCTGTGAGTTGCATTCACACATCGCAATGCCGATTCTCAGAAGGGTTCCTTCCAGTTTTCATCTGAGAATATCTCATTTTTCAACATAGCCCTCAATGAGCTCCCTCATATCACTTTGCAGATCACAAGATAACAGAGTTAGCAAACTGTTCCAATAAGGGAAGGGTGGAACTCTGTGTGATGAAGTCAAACATCAGAAAGCAAAGTCTCAGAAAGCTTCTCTGTAGTTAATATCTGAGGATATTTCATTTATCACCTTGGGCCCCTATGGGCTCCCAAATCTCACTTTACAGATTCCACGAAAAGAGTGCTAGCAAACTGCTTCCTGAGAACTAAGCTGTAATACTGTGAGAGGAATTCACATATACGAAGCAGTTTCTCAGAAACCTTCTTTCACGTTTTGAACTGATGATATTTCCTTTATCAGCGTAGGCTTCAATACGATTGAAAGAAGTGTTTCTCAGCTTCCTCAAAAACATTGATAACGGACTGCTGCCTGAAACATAAGTGAAAGGCTGTGTGATGAATTCACAGATCACCAAAAATTTTCTACGAAGCTTCTTTCTAGTTTTCAACTGAGGATATTTCCTTTATCACCTTTAGCTTCATTGCGTTCAGAAGTATCCCATTGCAGATTTCCAGAAAACTGAGTTAGCACAATGAACATTGAAGAGAAAGGTGTAACTCTGTGAGTTGCATTCACAAATCACAATGCAGTTTCTCAGAAGGCTTCTTTCCAGTTTTCATCTGAGGATATTTCCTTTTCACCATAGCCCTCAATGAGATCCCCAATATCACTTGGCACAACACAAGATAACAGAGTTAGCAAACTGTTCCAACAAGGGAAGGGTGGAAATCAGTGTGATGAAATCATACATCAGAAAGTAATCTCTCAGAAAGCTACTCGCTAGTTATTATCTGAGGATATTTCCTTGTTCACCATGGGCCCCTATGCTCTCCCAAATCTCACTTTGCAGATTCCACGAAAAGAGTGCTAGCAAACTGCTTCCTGAGAACTAAGCTGTAACTCTCTGAGAGGAATTCACAGATCCCAAAGTAGTTTCTCAGAAAGCTTCTTTCACGTTTTGAACTGATGATATTTCCTTTATCAGCGTAGGCCTCAGTGCGATCCAAAGAAGGCCTTCTCAGGTTCCTCAGAAACAGTGATAATGTGCTGTTGCAGCAAACATAAGTGTAACTCTGGGAGATGAATTCACACATCACCAAGAAGTTTCTAGGAAAGATTCTTTCTAGTTTTCAACTGAGGATATTTCCTTTGTCAACCGTAAGCTTCATTGTGTTCAGAAGTATCCCACTGCAGATTTCCAGGAAAACTATGTCAGCACACTGAAAACTGAGAGAAAGATGTAACTCTGTGAGTTGCATTCACGGCATCGCAATGCAGTTTCTCAGAAGCGTTCCTTCCGTTTTCATCTGAGGATAGTTCATTTTTCACCATAGCCCTCAATGAGCTCCCACATATCACTTTGCAGAACACAAGAAAACAGAGTTAGCAAACTCTTCCAAGAAGGGAAGGTTGGAACTCTCTGTGATGAAGTCACAACATCAGAAAGCAATCTCTCAGAAAGCTTCTCTCTAGCTATTATCTGAGGATATTTCCTTTTTCATCATGAGCCCCTATGGACTCCCAAATCTCACTTTGCAGATTCCACGAAAGAGTGTTAGCACACGTGCTTCCTGAGAACTAAGATGTAACTCTGTGAGTGGAATTCAGAGATCACAGAGAAGTTCTCAGAAACCTTCCTTTCACGTTTTGAACTGATGATATTCCTTATCAGTGTATGACTTCAATACGATCGAAAGAAGTCCTTCTCAGCTTCCCTCAACAAACATTGTGATAACAAAGTGTTGCCTGAAACCTAAGTGACGGCTTTGAGATGAATTCACAGATAACCAAAATTTCTAAGAACCTTCTTCTAGTTTTCATCTGACGATATATTATTTGTCACCATAAGCTTCATTGCGTTCAGAAGTATCCCATTGCAGATTTCCAATAAACTGTGTTAGCACACTGAACAGTGAAGACAAAAGGGTAACTCTGTGAGTTGCATTCACACATCGCAATGCAGTTTCTCAGAAGGCTTCTTTCCAGTTTCCATCTGAGGATATTTCCTTTTTCACCATAACCCTCAATGAGCTCCCAAATATTACTTTGCAGAACACAAGATAACAGAGTTAGCAAACTCTTCCAAGAAGGGAAGGGTGGAACTCTGTGTGATGAACTCACAATGAGAAAAATGCCATTCGATGTGGTGTGTGAACGCCAACTCACAAGGTAACACGTTTCTCTTCAGTGTTTAGTGTGCTAACACAGTTTTCGGAAATCTGCAATGGGATACTCTGAACGCAATTGTAGCTACGGTGACACAAGGAAATATCCTCAGATGAAAATAAAAAGAGCTTCTTAAAAATTCTTGGTGATCTGTGAATTCATCCACCAGCGTTACACTTAATATTTCAGTCAAAGGTCGTTATCAATGTTTTTGAGGGAGCTGAGACAGGAATCTTTGAATCGTATGGAGGCCTATGGATAAAGGAAATATCATCAGTTCAAAACGTGAAGAATCTTTACGAGGAAACTTCGTTTGCCTCGTGACTATGTGATTACTGCAAAGAGTACAGCTGCCTTCTCAGGAAGCAGTGTTGATAACACTCTTTTCGTGGAAATCGCAAAGTGATTATTTGGATCCCATTACGGGCCCATGGTGAAAAAGAAAAAATATTCTCAGATAATAACTAGATGGAGAAGCTATCTTGAGATGGCTTTCTGATGTGGGACTATCACCCACAGTCCACCCTTCCATTCTTGGAACATTGATAACTCGTTATCTTGTGTGCTGCAACGTGATATTTGGGGAGCTCATGAGACTATGGTTGAAAAAGGAAATATCCTCAAATGAAAACGGGAAAGAAGCCTTCTGGAAATGGATTCCTGTCGAATGAACTCACAGAGTCATACGATTCTCTTGTGTTCACTGTGCTATCACAGTTTTCTGGAAAAACGCAATGGGATACTTTGAACAAATTGCAAGCCTACGTGACAAAGGGAAAATCCTCAGTTGAAAATTCGAAAGAGCTTTATCTAGAAACATCTTGGTGATTGGTGAATTAATTCACCAGATTACGCTTAGTTTCCTGCAACGCCATTCACTCTTTTTGATCTGGTACCGTGAGAATGAATTCTTGAACGGATTGAGGGCCTACGCTCCTAAAGGATAAATCTCATCAGTTTCAAAACGTGAAAGAAGCTTTCGGAGAAAAACTACTTTGTGATCTGTGAATTCCTCCTACACGAGTAACACTTAGTACCACAGTAAAGAGTTGCTAACAACGTTTCGTGAATCGCAAAGTTTAGATTGGGAGCCAATAGGGGCCCATGGTGAAAAAGAAACATCCTCAGATAATAAGTAGAAGAACTTTCTGAGAGATTGCTTTCTGATGTGTGACTTCATCACACTGAGTTCCACCCTTCCCATTTGGAACAGTTTGCTATCTCTGTTATCTTGTGATCTGAAAAGTGAATATTGGGAAGCCTAATGAGGGTCTATGATGTAAAAGGAAATAGCCTCAGGATGAAAACTGGAAAGAAGCCTTCTGAGAAACTGAATTTTGCTGTGTGAATGCAACTCACTGAGTACACCGTCTCTTCAGGTTCAGAGTGCAAACACGTGTTCTGGGAAATCTGCAATGGATACTCTTGAAACGCAATGAACTTGCAGAACAGGAAAATTTCCTCAGTTCAAAAACTAGAAGAAGCTTTCCTAGAAACCGTTTGTGATGTGTGAATCAATCTCTCAGAGTTACACTTCTGTTTCTGACAACAGTCCATTATCACTGTTGTGAGGAGGAAGCTGAGAAGGACTTCTGGATCGCATGAGGCCACGCTGATAAAGGAAATATCATCAGTAAAAAACGTGAAAGAAGGTTTCTGAGCAACTTCTTGTGACTGAATACCTATCACAGAGTTACAGCGAGTTCTCAGGAAGCAGTTGCGAAAAACTCTTTTCGTGAAATCTGCAAAGGAGATTTGGGAGCACTTAGGGGCCCTTGGTGAAAAAAGGAAATTGACTCAGATAATGGATAGAGAGACAGCCTTCTGAGAGATGCT
>NC_044559.1:55792582-55828190 GCF_007565055.1 Rhinopithecus roxellana | reverse complement strand
GAGGCTTACGCTGATAAGGATATATCATAGTTCAAAACGTGAAAGAAGCTTCTGAGAACCTTTTTTTGTGATCGGTGAATTCCTATCACAGAGAGTTACAGCTTAGTTCTCAGGAAGCAGTTTGCTAACACTCTTTTCGTGAATCTGCAAAGTGACGATTTGGGAGTCCATCGGGGGACCATGTGTGAAAAAGGAAATATCCTCAGATAAATAACTTAGAGAGAACATGTCAGAGAGATTGCTTTCTGATGTGTGACTTCATCACACAGGGATCCACTCGTTCTTCTTCTTTAACAGTATGCCTAACTCTTTTATCTTTGTTCCTGCAAAGTGATAATTTGGAGGCTAACTGAGGGCTATGGTGAAAAAGGAAATATCCTCAGACGAAAACTGAAAAGAAGCCTTCTGAGAAACTGCATTGTGATGTGTGAATGCAACTCACAGAGTTACACCTTTCTCTTCAGTGTTCAGTGTGCTAACACAATTTTCTGGAAATCTGCAATGGCATAATTCTGAATGCAATGAAGCTTACGGTGACAAAGGAAATATCCTCAGTTGAAAACTAGAAAGAAGCTTTCCTAAAAAACTTCTTGGTGATGTGTGAATTCATCTCACAGAGCTTACACTTATGTTTCCTGCAACAGTCCAATATCACTGTTTTTGAGGAACCTGAGAAGGACTTCTTTGGATCGCATTGAGGCCTACGCTGATAAAGGAAATATCATCAGTTCAAAACGTGAAAGAAGCTTTCTGAGAACGTCTTTGTGATCTGTGATTCCTCTCACAGAGTTACAGCTTAGTTCTCAGGAAGCAGTGTGCTAACACTCTTTGTCGTGGAATATGCAACGTGAGATTTGGGAGCCCAGAGGGGCCCATGGTGAAAAATGAAATATCCTCAGATAATAACTACAGAGAAGCTTTCCAAGAGATTGATTTCTTGTGTGACTTCATCACAGAGAGTTCCACCCTTCCCTTCTTGGAACAGTTTGCTAACTCTGTTATCTTGTGTATTGCTAAGTGATATTTGGGAGCTCATTGAGGGCTATTTTGAAAAAGGAAATATCCTCAGATGAAAACTGGAAAGAAGCCGTCTGAGAAACGGCATGGCGATGTGTGAATGCAACTCACAGAGTTACACCTTTCTCTTCATTGTTCAGTGTGCTAAAACAGTTTTCTGGAAATCTTCAATGGGATTCTTCTTAACGCAACGAAGCTTACGGAGACAAAGGAAATATCCTCAGATGAAAACGAGAAAGAAGCTTTCCTAGAAACTTCTTGGTGATGTGGGAATTCATCTCACAGAGTTACACTTATGTTTCCTGCAACAGTCCATTATCACTGTTTTTGAGGAACCTGAGAGGGACCTCTTTGGATCGCACTGAGGTCTACACTGATAAAGGAAATATCATCAGTTTAAAACGTGAAAGAAGCTTTCTGAGAAACTTCATTGTGATCTGTGAATTCCTCTCACAGAGTTACAGCTTAAGTTCTCAGGAAGCAGTTTGCTAACACTCCTTTCGTGGAATCTACAAAGTGAGATTTGGGAGCCCATAGGGGCCCATGCTGAAGAAGGAAATATCCTCAGATAATAACTAGAGAGAAGCTTTCTGAGGATTGCTTTCTGATTGTGTGACTTCATCACACATGAGTTCCACACTTCCCTTCTTGGAACAGTTTGCTATCTCTTTTATCTTGTGTTCTGCAAAGGTGATATTTGGGAGCTCATTGACGGCTATCTGAAAGAGGAAATATCCTCAGATGAAACCTGGAAAGAAGCCTTTTGAGAAACTGCATTGCGATGTGTGAATGCAACTCACAGAGTTACCCCTTTCTCTTCAGTGTTCAGTGTGCTAACACAGTTTTCTGGAAATCTGCAATGGGATACTTCTGAACGCAATGAAGCTTACGGTGACAAAGGAAATATCCTCAGATGAAAACTAGAAAGAAGCTTTCCTAGAAACTTCTTGGTGATGTGTGAATTCATCTCACAGAGTTACACTTATGTTTCCTGCAACAGTCCTTATCACTGTTTTTGAGGAACCTCAGAAGGACTTCTTTGGATCGCATTGATGACTACGCTGATAAAGGAAATATCATCAGTTCAAACGTGAAAGAAGCTTTCTGAGAAACTTCTTTGTGATTTGTGATTCCTCTCACAGAGTTGCAGCTTAGTTCTCAGGAAGCATTTTGCTAACACTGTTTTCGTGGAATCTGCAATGTGAGTTTTTTGAGCCCATAGGGTCCCATGGTGAAAAGGAAATATCCTCAGATAATAACTAGAGAGAAGCTTTCTGAGAGATTGCTTTCTGATGTGTGACTTCATCACACAGAGTTCCCCCCTTCCCTTCTTGGAAAAGTTTGCTAACTTCTGTTATCTGGTGTTCTGCAAATTGATATTTGGGAGCTCATTGCGGTCTATGGTGAAAAAGGAAATATCCTCAGATGAAAACTGGAAAGAAGCCTTCTGAGAAACTGCATTGCGATGTGTGAATGCAACTCACAGAATTACACCATCTCTTCAGTGTTCAGTGTGCTAACAGTTGTCTGGAAATCTGCAATGGGATACTTCTGAACGCAATGAAACTTACGGTGACAAACGAATATCCTCAGTTGAAAATAGAAAGAAGCTTTCCTAGAAACTTCTTGGTGACGTGTGAATTCATCTCACAGAGTTACACGTATGTTTCGTGCAACAATCCCTTATCACTGTTTTTGAGGTACCTGAGAAGGACTTCTTTGGATCGCATTGAGGCCTACGCTGATAAAGGAATTATCCTCATTTCAAAACGTGAAAGAAGCTTTCTGAGAAACCTCTTTGTGATCTGTGAATTCCTCTCACAGAGTTACAGCTTAGTTCTCCAGAAGCGGTTTGTTAACACTCTTTTCGTGGAATCTGCGAAGTGAGATTTGGGTGCTCTTAGGGGCCCATGGTGAAAAAGGAAATATCCTCAGATAATAACTAGAGAGAAGCTTTCTGAGAGATTCCTTTCTGATGTGTGACTTCATCACACAGAGTTCCACATTTCCCTTCTTGGAACAGTTTGCTAACTCTGTTATTGTGTGTCCTGCAAAGTGATATTTGGGAGCTCATTGAGGGCTATGGTGAAAAAGGAAATATCCTCAGATGAAAACTGCAAAGAAGCCTTCTGAGAAACTGTATTTCGAAGTGTGAATGCAACTCACAGAGTTAACCATTTCTCTTCAGTGTTCAGTGTGCTAACACAGTTTTCTGGAAATCTGCAATGGGATACTTCTGAATGCAATGCAGCTTACGGTGACAAAGGAAATATCCTCAGGTGAAAACTAGAAAGAAGCTTCCTCACAAAACTTGTTGGTGATGTGTGAATTCATCTTACACAGTTTCACTTATGTTTCCTGCAACAGTCCATTATCACTGTTTTTGAGGTTACTGTGAAGGAATATTTTGGATCGCATTGAGGCCTACGCTGATAAAGGAAATTTCATCCGTTCAAAACGTGAAAGAAGCTTTCTGAGAAACATCTTTGTGATCTGTGAATTCCCCTCACAGAGTTACAGCTCAGTTCTCAGGAAGCAATTTGCTATACCTCTTTTCATGGAATCTGCAAAGTGAGACTTGGCAGCGCATAGGGGCCCATGGAGAAAAGGGAAATATCCTGAGATAATAACTAGAGAGAAGCTCTCTGAGGGATTGCTTTCTGTTGTGTAACTTCATCACACAGAGTTCCACACTTCCCTTCTTGGAACAGCTTTATAATTCAGTTATCTTGTGTTCTGCAAAGTGATATTTGGGAACTCATTGAGGGCTATGGTGGAAAAGGAAATATCCTCAGATGAAAACTGGAAAAAATCCTTCTGAGAAACTGCATTGCGAAGTGTGAATGCAACTCACAGAGTTACACCTTCTTCTTCAGGGTTCAGTGTGCTAACACAGTTTTCTGGAAATCTGCAGTGGGATACTTCTGAACGAAATGAAGCTTACGGTGACAGAGGAAATATCCTCAGATGAAAACTAGAAAGAAGCTTTCCTAGAAACTTCTTAGTGATGTGTGAATTCATCTCACAGAGTTACACTCGTGTTTCCTGCAAAGTCGCTTCTCACTGTTTTTGAGGAACCTGAGAAGGACTTCTTTCGATCACTTTGAGGCATACTCTGATAAAGGAAATATCATCAGTTCAAAACGTGAAAGAAGCTTTCTGAGAAACTTCTTTGTGATTTGTGATTTCCTCTCACAGAGTTGCAGATTAGTTCTCAGGAAGCATTTTACTAACACTGTTTTCGTGGAATCTGCAATGTGAGATTTTTGATCCCATAGAGGCCCATGGGGAAAAGGAAGTATCCTCAGATAACAACTAGAGAGAAGCTTTCTGAGAGATTGCTTTCTGATGTGTGACTTCATCACACAGAGTTCCACCCTTCCCTTCTTGGAAAAGTTTGCTAACTTCTGTTATCTTGTGTTCTGCAGATTGACATTTGGGAGCTCATTGCTGTCTATGGTGAAAAAGGAAATATCCTCAGATGAAAACTGGAAAGAAGCCTTCACAGAAACTGCATTGCGATGTGTGAATGCAACTCACAGAATTACACCTATCTCTTCAGTGTTCAGTGTGCTAACACAGTTTTCTGGAAATCTGCAATGGGATACTTCTGAACGCAATGAAACCTAAGGTAACAAACGAAATATCCTCAGTTGAAAAATAGAAAGAAGCTTTCCTAGAAACTTCTTCGTGACGTATGAATTCATCTCACAGAGTTACACTTATGTTTCGTGCAACAATTCCTTATCACTGTTTTTGAGGTACCTGAGAAGGACTTTTTGGATCGAATTGTATCCTACGCTGATGAAGGTATTATCCTCACTTCAAAACGTGAAAGAAGCTTTCTGAGAAACCTCTTTGTGATTTGTGAATTCCTCTCACAGAGTTACAGCTTAGTTCTCCAGAAGCGGTTTGTTAATACTCTTTTCGTGGAATCTGCAAAGTGAGATTTGGGTGCTCTTAGGGGCCCATGGTGAAAAAGGAAATATCCTCAGATAATAACTAGAGAGAAGCTTTCTGAGAGATTGCTTTCTGATGTGTGACTTCATCACACAGAGTTCCACCCTTCCCTTCTTGGAAAAGTTTGCTAACTTCTGTTATCTTGTGTTCTGCAAATTGACATTTGGGAGCTCATTGCTGTCTATGGTGAAAAAGGAAATATCCTCAGATGAAAACTGGAAAGAAGCCTTCACAGAAACTGCATTGCGATGTGTGAATGCAACTCACATAATTACACCTATCTCTTCAGTGTTCAGTGTGCTAACACAGTTTTCTGGAAATGTGCAATGGGATACTTCTGAACGCAATGAAACCTAAGGTAACAAACGAAATATCCTCAGTTGAAAAATAGAAAGAAGCTTTCCTAGAAACTTCTTGGTGACGTATGAATTCATCTCACAGAGTTACACTTATGTTTCGTGTAACAATCCCTTATCACTGTTTTTGAGGTACCTGAGAAGGACTTTTTGGATCGAATTGTATCCTACGCTGATGAAGGTATTATCCTCACTTCAAAACGTGAAAGAAGCTTTCTGAGAAACCTCTTTGTGATTTGTGAATTCCTCTCACAGAGTTACAGCTTAGTTCTCCAGAAGCGGTTTGTTAATACTCTTTTCGTGGAATCTGCAAAGTGAGATTTGGGTGCCCTTAGGGGCCCATGGTGAAAAAGGAAATATCCTCAGATAATAACTAGAGAGAAGCTTTCTGAGAGATTGCTTTCTGATGTGTGACTTCATCACACAGAGATCCACCCTTCCCTTCTTGGAACAGTTTGCTAACTCTGTTATTGTGTGTCCTGCAAAGTGATATTTGGGAGCTCATTGAGGGCTATGGTGAAAAGGAAATATCCTCAGATGAAAACTGGAAAGAAACCTTCTGAGAAACTGCATTTCGAAGTGTGAATGCAACTCACAGAGCTAACCCTTTCTCTTCAGTGTTCAGTGTGCTAACACACTTTTCTGGAAATCTGCAATGGGATACTTCTGAACGCAATGCAGCTTACGGTGACAAAGGAAATATCCTCAGATGAAAACTTGAAAGAAGCTTTCCTAGAAACTTCTTGGTCATGTGTGAATTCATCTCACAGAGTTACAGTTAAGTTTCCTGCAACAATCCATTATCACTGTATTTGAGGTACATGAGAAGGAATACTTTGGATCGCATTGAGACCTACGCTGATAAAAAAAATATCATCAGTTCAGAAAGTGAGAGAAGCTTTCTGAGAAACTTCTTTCTGATCTGTGAATTCCTCTTACAGAGTTAAACCTTAGTTCTCAGGAAGCAGTTTGCTAACACTGTTTTCGTGGAATCCGCAAAGTGAGATTTGGGACCCCATAGGGGCACACGGTGAAAAAGGAAACTTAGTCAGATAATAGGTAGAGAGAAGCTTTCCGAGAGATTACCTTCTGATGCGTGACTTCATCACACACAGTTCGACCCTTCCCTTGTTGGAACAGTTTGCTAACTCTGTTATCTTGTGTTCTGCAAAGTGATATTTGGGAGCCAATAGGGGCCCATGGTGAAAAAGGAAATATACTCAGATGAAAACTGGAAAGAAGCCTTCTCAGAAACTGCATTGCCATGTGTGAATGCAACACACAGAGTTACACGTTTCTCTTCAATTTTCAGTGTGCTAACACAGTTTTCTGGAAATCTGCAATGGGATGCTTCTGAACGCAATGAAGCTGACGGTGACAAGGGAAATATGCTCAGTAGAAAACTAGAAAGAAGCTTTCGAAGAAACTTCTTGGTCATGTTTGAATTCATCTCACAGTGCTACACTTATGTTTCCTTCAACAGTCCATTATCACTGTTATTGAGGAAACTGAGAAGGACTTCTTTGCATCGCATGAGGCTTACGCTGATAAAGGATATATCATCAGTTCAAAATGTGAAAGAAGCTTTCTGAGAAACTTCTTTGTGATCTGTGAATTCCTATCACAGAGTTACAGCTTAGTTCTCAGGAAGCAGTTTGCTAACACTCTTTTCGTGGAATTTGCAACGTGAGATTTGGGAGTCCATAGGGGCCCATGGTGAAAAAGGAAATATCCTCAGATAATAACTAGAGAGAAGCTTTCTGAGAGATTGCTTTCTGATGTGTGACTTCATCACACAGAGTTCCACCCTTTCCTTCTTGGAACAGTTTGCTAACTCTGTTATCTTGTGTTCCGCAAAGTGATATTTGGGAGCTCATTGAGGGCTATTTGAAAAAGGAAATATCCTCAGATGAAAACGGGAAAGAAGCCTTCCGAGAAACTGCATTGCGATGTGTGAATGCAACTCACAGAGTTACACCTTTCTCTTCAGTGTTCAAGGTGCTAACACAGTTTTCTGGAAATCTGCAATGGGATACATCTGAACGCAATGAAGCTTACGGTGACAAAGGAAATATCCTCAGTTGAAAAGGAGAAAGAAGCGTTCATAGAAACTTCTTCGTGATGGGTGAATTCATCTCACAGAGTTCCACTTAGGTTTCCTGCAGAAGACCATTATCACTTTTTGTTAGGAACCTGAGAAGGACTTCTTTTGACCGCATTGAGGCCTATGCTGCTAAAGGAAATATCTTCAGTTCAAAACGTGAAAGAAGCTTTCTGAGAAACTTCTTTGTGATCTGTGATTTCCTCTCACAGAATTACAGCTTAGTTCTCAGGAAGCAGTTTGCTAACACTCTTTTCGTGGAATCTGCAAAGTGAGATTTGGGAGCCCATTGGGGCCCATGGTGAAAAAGGAAATACCCTCAGATAATAACTAGAGAGAAGCTTTCTGAGAGATTGCTTTCTGATGTGTGACTTCATCACACTGAGTTCCACACTTCCCTTCTTGGAACACTTTGCTATCTCTGTTATCTTGTGTTCTGCAAAATGATATTTGGGAGCTCATTAAGGGATATCTGAAAGAGGAAATATCCTCAGATGAAAACTGGAAGAAGCCTTTAGAGAAACTGCATTGCGATGTCTGAATGCAACTCACAGAGTTACCCCTTTCTCTTCAGTGTTCAGTGTGCTAACACAGTTTTCTGGAAATCTGCAATGGGATACTTCTGAACGGAATGAAGCTTACGGTGACAAAGGAAATATCCTCAGATGAAAACGAGAAAGAAACTTTCCTAGAAACTTCATGGTGATGTGTGAATTCATCTCACGGAGTTACACTTATGTTTCCTGCAACAGTCCATTATCACTGTTACTGAAAACCTGCGAAGGAATTCTTTTTATCGCAATGAGGCCTACGCTGATAAAGGAAATATCATCAGTTCACAACGTGAAAGAAGCTTTCTGAGAAACTTCTTTGTGATCTGTGAATTCCTCTCACAGAGTTACAGCTTAGTTCTCAGGAAGCAGGTTGCAAACACTGTTTTCGTGGAATCTGCAAAGTGAGATTTGGCAGCCCATAGAGGCCCATGGTGAAAAAGGAATTATCCTCAGATAATAGCTAGAGAGAAGCTTATTGAGAGATTGCTTTCTGATGTGTGTCTTCATCACACAGAGTTCCACCCTTCCCCTCTTGGAACAGTTTGCTAACTCTGTTATCTTGTGTTCTGCAAGGTGATATTTCGGAGACCATTGAGGGCTATGGTGAAAAAGGAAATATCCTCAGATGAAAACTGGCAAGAAGTCTTTTGAGAAACTGCATTTACATGTCTGAATGCAAATCACAATGTTACACCTTTTTCTTCAGTGTTCAGTGTGCTAACACAGTTTTCTGGAAATCTTCAATGGGATACTTCTGAACGCAATGAAACTTATTGTGACAAAGGATTTATCCATATCCTCAAATGAAAACAAGAAAGAAGCTTTCTTAGAAACTTCTTGGTGATGTGTGAATTCATCCCACAGAGCTACACTTATGTTTCCTGCAACAGTCCATTATCACTGTTTTTGAGGTACCTGAGAAGGAATACTTTGGATCGCATTGAGGCCTACGCTGATAAAGGAAATATCATCAGTTCAAAACGTGAAAAGCCTTTCTGAGAAACTTCTTTGTGATCTCTGAATTCCTCTGACAGAGTTACAGCTTAGTTCTCACGAAGCAGTTTGCAAGTATTCTTTTCGTGGAATCTGCAAAGTGAGATTTGGGAGCCCATAGGGGCCCATGGTGAAAAAGGAAATATCGTCAGATAATTACTAGAGAGAAGCTTTCTGAGAGATTGCTTTCTGATGTGTGACTTAATCACACAGGGTTCCACCCTTCCCTTCTTGGAAGAGTTTGCCAACTCTGTTATCTTGTGTTCTGCAAAGTGATATTTGGGAGCTCATTGAGGGCTATGGTGAAAAAGGAAATATCCTAATATGAAAACTGGAAAGAAGCCTTCAAAGAAACTGCATTGCGATGTGTGAATGCAACTCACAGAGTTACACCTTTCTCTTCAGTGTTCAGTGTGCTAACACAGTTTTCTGGAAATCGGCAATGGGATACTGCTGAAAGCAATGAAGCTTACGGTGAAAAAGGAAATATCCTCAGATGAAATCTAGAAAGAAGCTTTCCTAGAAACTTCTAGGTGATGTGTGAACTCATCGCACAGAGTTACACTTTTGTTTCCTGCAACAATCCATTATCACGGTTTTTGAGGAACCTGAGAAGGACTTCTTTGGATCGCATTGAGGCCTACGTTTATAAAGGAATTATCTTCAGTTCAAAAGTTAAAAGAAGCTTTCTGAGAAACTTCTTTGTGATGTGTGAATTCCTCTCACAGAGTTACAGCTTAGTTCTCAGGAAGAAGACTGCTAACACTCGTTTCGTGGAATCTGTAAAGTGAGATTTGGGAGCCCATAGTTGCCCATGTTGAAAATGGATATATCCTCATATAATAACTAGAGAGAAGCTTTCTGAGAGATTGCTTTCTGATGTGTGACTTCATCACACAGAGTTCCACCCTTCCCTTCTTGGAACAGTTTGCTAACTCTGTTATCTTGTGTTCTGCAAAGTGATGTTTGGGAGCTCATTGAGGGCTATGGTGAAAGAATAAATATCCTCAGATGAAAACTGGAGAGAAGCCTTCTGAGAAACTGCATTGCGATATGTGAATGCAACTCACAGAGTTGCACCATTCTCTTTAGTGTTTAGTTTGCTAACAGAGTTTTCGGGAAATCTGCAATGGATAATTCTGAACACAATGAAGCTTAGGGTGACAAAGGAAATATCCTCAGTTGAAAACTAGCAAGAAGTTTTCCTAGAAACTTCTTGGAGATATGTGAATTCATCGCAGAGAGTTACACTTCTATTTCCTGCAAAAGTCCATTGTCACTGTTTTTGAGGAACCTGAGAATTACTTCTGTGGTTCACATTGAGGCCTACGTTGATAAAGGAAATATCATCAGTTCAAAACGTGAAAGATGCTTTCTGAGAAACTTCTTTGTGATCTGTGAATTCCTCTCACAGTGTTACAGCTTAGTTCTCAGGAAGCAGTTTTCTAAAACTCGTTTCGTGGAATCTGCAAAGTGAGATTTGGGAGCACATGGGGCCCATGGTGAAAAGGAAATATCTGTAGATCATAACTAGAGAGAAGCTTTCTAAGAGATTGCTTTCTGATGTGTGACTTCATCACACAGAGTTCCACCCTTCCCTTCTGGGAACCGTTTGCTAACTCTCTTACCTTGCGTTCTGCAAAGTTATATTTGGGAGCTCTTTCAGGGCTATGGTGGAAAAGGAAATATCGTCAGATGAAAACGGGAAAGAAGCCTTCTGAAAAACTGCATTGCGATGTGTGAATGCAACTCACAGAGTTACACCTTTCTCTTCAGTGTTCAGTGTGCTAACACAGTTTTCTGAAAATCTGCAATGGGATACTTCTGAACGCAATGAAGCTTACGGTGAAAAAGGAAATATCCTCAGATGAAAACTAGAAAGAATCCTTCCTAGAAACCTCTTGGTGATGTGTGAATTCATCTCACAGAGTTACACTTATGTTTCATGCAACAGTCCATTATCACTGTTTTGGAGGAACCTGAGCAGGAATTCTTTTGATGGCATTGAGGCCTACGCTGATAAAGGAAATATCATCAGCTCAAAACGTGAAAGAAGCTTTCTGAGAAACTTCTTTGTGATCTGTGAATTCCTCTCACAGAGTTACAGCTTTGTTCTCAGGAAGCAGTTTGCTAACACTCTTTTCATTTAATATGCACAGTGAGATTTGGGAGCACATAGAGGCCCATGGTAAAAAGGAAGTATCCTCAGATAATCACTAGAGAGAAGCTTCCTGAGAGATTGCTTTCTGATGTGTGAATTCATCACACAGAGTTCCGCCCTTCCCTTCCTGGAAAAGTTTGCTAACTCTGTTATCTTGTGTTCTGCAATGTGATATTTGGGAGCTCATTGAGGGCTATGGTCAAAAAGGAAATATCCTCAGATGATAACTGGAAAGAAGCCTTCTGAGAAACTGCTATTGCGATGTGTGAATGCAACTCACAGAGTTACACCTTTCTCTTCAGTGTTCAGTGTGCTATCACAGTGTTCTGGAAATCTGCAATGGGATACTTCCGAACGCAATGAAGCTTATGGTGACAAAGGAAATATCCTCAGATGAAAACTAGATAGAAGCTTCCCTAGAAACTACTTGGTAATGTGTGAATTCATCTCACAGAGTTACACTTATGTTTCCTGCAATAGTCCATTACCACTGGTTTTGAGGAACCTGAGAAGGACTTCTTTGGATCGCATTGAGGCCTACGCTGATAAAGGAAATATCATCAGTTCAAAACGTGAAAGAAGCTTTCTGAGAAACTTCTTTGTGATCTGTGAATTCCTCTCACAGAGTTACAGCTTAGTTCTCAGGAAGCAGTTTGCTAACACTCTTTTCGTGAAAATCTGCAAAGTGAGATTTAGGAGCCCATAGGTGCCCATGGTGAAAAAGGAAATTGACTCAGATAATAACTAGAGAGAAGCATTCTGAGAGATTGCTTTCTAATGGGTCAGTTCAAAGCACACAGTTCCACCCTTCCCTTCTTGGAAGAGTTTGCTAACTCTGTTATCTTGTGTTCTGCAAAGTGATATTTGGGAGCTCATGGAGGGCTAGGGAGAAAAAGGAAATAACCTCAGATGAAAAGTGGAAAGAAGCCTTCTGAGAAACTGCATTGCGATGTGTGAATGCAACTCACAGAGTTACACCTTTCTCTTCAGTGCTCAGTGTGCCAACACAGTTTTCTGGAAATATGCATTGGGATACTTCTAAACGCAATGAAGCTTACGGTGACAAAGGAAATATCCTCAGATGAAAACTAGAAAGAAGCTTTCCTAGAAACTTCTTGGTGATGTGTGAATTCATCTCACAGACTTACATTCATGTTTCCTGCAGCAGTCCATCATCACTGTTATTGAGAACCTGAGAAGCACTTCCTTGGATCGCTTTGGGGCCTACGCTGATAAAGAAAATATCATCAGTGGAAAACGTGAAAGAAGCTTTCTGAGAAACTTGTTTGTGATCTGTGAATTCTTCTCACAGAGTTACAGCTTAGTTCTCAGGAAGCAGTTTGCTAACACTCTTTTCGTGGAATCTGCAAAGTGAGATTTGGGAGCCCATAGGGGCCCATGGTGAAAAAGGAAATATCCTCAGATATTAAATATAGAGATGCTTTCTGAGAGATTGCTTTCTGATGTGTGAATTCATCACACAGGGTTCCACCCTTCCCTACTTGGAACAGTTTGCTAACTCTGTTATCTTGTGTTCTGCAAAGTGATATTTGGGAGCTCATTGAGGGCTATGGTGAAAAAGGAAATATCCTCAAATGGAAACTGGAGGAAGCCTTCTGAGAAACTGCATTGCGATGTCTGAATGCAGGTCATAGAGTTTCACCTTTCTCTTCTGTGTTCAGTGTTCTGACACATTTTTCTGGAAATCTGCAATGGGATACTTCTGAACGCAATGAAGCTTACGGTGACAAAGGAAATATCCTCAGATAAAAACTAGAAAGAAGTTTTCCTAGAAACTTCTTGGTGATGTGTGAATTCAGCTCCCAGAGTTACACTTATGTTTCCGGGAACAATCCATTATCACTGTTTTCGAGGTACCTGAGAAGGAATACTTTGAATCACAGTAAGTCCGACGCTGATAAAGGAAATATCATCAGTTCAAAACGAGAAAGAAGCTTTCTGAGAAAGTTCTCGGTAATCTGTGAATTTCTCTCACAGAGTTACAGCTTAGATCTCAGGAAGCAGTTTGCTAACACTATTTTTGTGGAATCTGCAAAGTGAGATTTGGGAGACCATAGGTGCCCATAGTGAAAAAGAAAATATCCTCAGATAATAGCTAGAGAGAAGCTTTCTGAGAGATTGCTTTCTGATGTGTGACTTCATCACACTGAGTTCCACGCTTCCCTTCTTGGAAGAGTTTGCTAACTCTGCTATCTTGTGTTCTGCAAAGTGATATTTGGGAGCTCATTGAGGGCTATGGTGAAAATGGAAATATCCTCAGATGAAAACTGGAAAGAAGCGCTGTGAGAAACTGCATTGTGATGTGTGAATGCAACACACAGAGTTACACCTTTCTCTTCAGTGTTCAGTGTGCTAACACAGTTTTCTGGAAATCCGTAATGGGATACTTCTGAATGCAATGAAGCTTAAGGTGACAAAGGAAATATCCTCAGATGAAAACTTGAAAGAAGCTTTCCTAGAAACTTCTTGGTGATGTGTGAATTCGTCTCACAGAGTTACACTTATGTTTCCTGCAACAGTCCATTATCACTGTTTTTGAGGATCCTGAGAAGGAATTCTTTTGATCGCTTTGAGGCCTACGCTCATAAAGGAAATATCATCAGTTCAAAACGTGAATGAAGCTTTCTGAGAAACTTCTTTGTGATCTGAGAATTCCTCTCACAGAGTTACAGCTTAATTCTCAGGAAGCAGTTTGCTAACATTCTTTTCGTTTAATCTGCAAAGTGAGATCTGGGAGACCATAGGGGCTCATGGTGAAAAAGGAAATATCCTCAGATAATAAGGAGAGAAAACCTTTCTGAGAGATTGCTTTCTGATGTGTGACTTATGCACACAGAGTTCCACCCTTCCCTTCTTGGAACGGTTTTCTAACTCTGTTATCTTGTGTTCTGCAAAGTGATATTTGGGAGCTCATTGAGAGCTATGGTGAAAAAGGAATTACCCTCAGATGAAAACTGGAAAGAAGCCTTCTGAGAAACTGCATTGCGATGTGTGAATGCAACTCACAGAGTTACACCTTTCCCTTCAATGTTCAGTGTTCTAACACAGTGTTCTGGAAATCTGCAATGGGATACTTCTGAACGCAATGAAGCTAATGGTGAAAAAGGAAATATCCTCAGTTGAAAACTAGAAAGAGGCTTTCCTAGAAACTTCTTGGTGATGTGTGAATTCATCTCACAGAGTTACACTTATGTTTCCTGCAACAGTCCATTATAACTGTTTTTGAGGAAGCTGAGAAGGACTTCTGTGGATCGCAATGAGGCCTACACTGATAAAGGAAATATCATCAGTTCAAAACGTGAAAGAAGCTTTCTGAGAAACTTCTTTGTGATATGTGAATTCCTCTCACAGAGTTACAGCTTAGTTCTCCGGAAGCAGTTTGCTAACACTCTTTTCCTGAAATCTGCAACGTGAGATTTGGGAGCCCATAGGGTTCCATGGTGAAAAAGGAAATATCCTCAGAAAATAACTAGAGAGAAGCTTTCAGAGAGATTGCTTTCTGATGTGTGACTTCAAAACAGAGAGTTCTCTCTTCCCTTCTGGGAACTGTTTGCAAACTCTGTTATCTTGTGTTCTGCAAAGTGATATTCGGGAGCTCATTGAGGGCTATGGTGAAAAAGGAAAAATCCTCAGATGAAAATTGGAAAGAAGCCTTCTGAGAAACTGCATTGCGATGTGTGAATGCAATTCACACAGTTACACCTTTCTCTTCAGTGTTCAGTGTGCTCACAGAGAATTCTGTAAATCTGCAATGGGATACTTCTGAATGCAATGAAACTTACGGTGACAAAGGAAATATCCTCAGTTGAAAACTAGAAAGAAGCTTTCCTAGAAACCTCTTGGTGATGTGTGAATTCATCTCACAGAGTTACACTTATGTTTCCTGCAAAAGTCCATTATCACTGTTTGTGAAGAACCTGAGAAGGACCTCTTTGGATCGCATTGAGGCCTACGCTGATAAAGGAAATATCATCAGTTCAAAACGTGAAATAAGCTTTCTGAGAAACTTCTTTGTGATCTGTGAATTCCTCTCACAGAGTTACAGCTTAGTTCTCAGGAAGCAGTTTGCTAACACTCTTTTCGTGGGATCTGCAATGTGAGATTTGGGAGCCCATAAGGGCTCATGGTGAAAAAGGATATATTGGCCGGGCGCGGTGGCTCAAGCCTGTAATCCCAGCACTTTGGGAGGCCGAGATGGGCGAAACACGAGGTCAGGAGATCGAGACCATCCTGGCTAACACGGTGAAACCCCATCTCTACTAAAAATACAAAAACTAGCTGGGCGAGGTGGCGGGCGCCTGTAGTCCCAGCTACTCAGGAGGCTGAGGCAGGAGAATGGCGTAAACCCGGGAGGCGGAGCTTGCAGTGAGCTGAGATCTGGCCACTGCACTCTAGTCCGGGAGACAGAGCGAGAGATTGCTTTCTGATGTGTGACTTCATCACACAGAGTTCCACCCTTCCCTTCTTGGAACAGTTTGCTAACTCTGTTATCTGGTGTTCTGCAAAGTGATATTTGGGAGCTCATTGAGGGCTATGATGAAAAACGAAATATCCTCAGATGAAAACAGGAAAGAAGCCTTCTGAGAAACTGCATTTCGATGTGTGAATGCAACTCACAGAGTTACACCTTTCCCTTCAGTGTTCATTGTGATAACACAGTTTTCTGGAAATCTGCAATGAGATACTTTTGAATGCAATGAAGATTACCGTGACAAAGGAAATATCTTCAGTTGTAAATTAGAAAGAAGTTTTCATAGAACCTTTTTGGTTATGTGTGAATTCATCTCACAGATTTACACTTACATTTCCTGCAACAGTCCATTATCACTGTTTTTCAGGAACCTGAGAAGGACTTCTTTCGATCGCATTGAGACCTACGCTGATAAAGGAAATATCATCAGTTCAACGTGAAAAAAGCTTTCTGAGAAACTTCTTTGTGATGTGTGAATTCCTCTCACAGAGTTACAGCTTAGTTCTCGGGCAGCAGTTTGCTAACATTCTTTTCGTGGAACCCGCAAAGTGAGATTTGGGAGCCCATAGGGGCCCATGGTGAAAAAGGAAATATCCTCAGATAATAACTAGTGAGAACCTTTCTGAGAGATTGCTTTCTGAGGTGTGACCTCATCACACAGACTTCCACCATTCCCTTCTTGGAACAGTTTGCTAACTCTGTTATCTTGTGTTCTGCAAAGTGATATTAGGGAGCTCATTGAGGGCTATGGTGAAAAAGGAAATATCCTCAGATGAAAACTGGAAAGAAGCCTTCTGAGAAAGTGCATTGCGATGTGTGAATGCAAGTCACACAGTTACACCTCTCTCTTCAGTGTTCAGTGTGTTAACACAGTTTTCTGGAAATCTCCAATTAGATACTTCTGAACGCCATGAAGCTTACGGTGACAAAGGAAATATCCTCAGTTGAAAACAAGAAGGAAGCTTTCGTAGAAACTACTTGGTGATGTGTGAATTCATCTCAGAGAGTTACACTTATGTTTCCTGCAACAGTCCAATATCACTGTTTTTGAAGAACTTGAGAAGGACTTCTTTGGATCACATTGATGCCTACGCTGTTAAAGGAAATATCATCAGTTCAAAACGTGAAAGAAGCTTTCTGAGAAACTTCTTTGTGATCTGTGAATTCCTCTCACAGAGTTACAGCTTAGTTCTCAGGAAGCAGTTTGTTAACATTCTTTTCTAAGAACCTGCAAAGTGAGATTTGGCAGCTCATAGAGGCCCTTGGTGAAAAACGTAATATCCTCACATAATAACTAGAGAGAAGCCTTCTGAGAGATTGCTTTCTGATGTGTGACTACATCACACAGAGTTCCACCCTTCCCTTCTTGGAACAGTTTGCTAAATCTGTTATCTTCTGTTCTGCAAAGTGATAAATGGGAGCTCATTGAGGGCTATGGTGAAAAAGGAAATATTCTCAGATGAAAACTGGAAAGAAGCCTTCTGAGAAACTGCATTTCGATTTGTGAATGCAACTCACAGAGTTTCACCTTTCTCTTCAGTTTTCAGATTGCTACCACAGTTTTCTGGAAATCTGCAATGGGATACTTCTGAATGCAAGGAAGCTTACGGTGACAAAGGAAATATTCTCAAATGAAAACTAGAAAGAAGCTTCCTCAAAATACTGCTTGGTGATGTTTGAATTCATCTCACAGAGTGACACTTATGTTTCCTGCAACAGTCCATTATGATTGTTTTTGCAGAACCTTAGAAGGACTTTTTGGATCGCATTGAGGCCTATGCTAATAAAGGAAATATCATCAGTTCAAAACGTGAAAGAAGCTTTCTGAGAAACTTCTTTGTGATCTGTGAATTCCTCTCACAGAGTTACAGCTTAGTTCTCAGGAAGCAGTTTGCAAACATTCTTATCGTGGAATCTGCAAAGTGAGATTTGGGAGCCTGTAGGGCCTATGGTGAAAAAGGAAAAATCCTCAGATAATAACTAGAGAGAAGATTTCTGTTAGATTGCTTTCTGATGTGTGACTTCATCACACAGAGTTCCACCCTTTACTTCTTGGAACAGTTTGCTAACTCTGTTATCTTGAGTTCCGCAAAGTGATATTTGTGAGCTCATTGAGGGCTATGGTGAAAAAGGAATCCTCAGATGAAAACTGGAAAGAAGCCTTCTGAAAAACTGCATTGCGATGTGTGAATGCCACTCACAGAGTTACACCTTCCTCTTCAGTGTTCAGTGTGCTAACACAGTTTTCTGGAAATCTGCAATGGGATACCTCTGAACGCATTGAAGCTTATGGTTACAAAGTAAATATCCTCGGATGAAAACTAAAAGAAGCTTTCTTAGAAACTTCATGGTGATGTGTGAATTCATCTCACAGAGTAACACTTCTGTTTCCTGCAACAATCCATTACCACTGTTTTTGAGGTTCCTGAGAAGGAATACTTTGGATCGCATTGAGGCCTACGCTGATAAGTAAAATATCATCAGTTGAAAACGTGAGGCCCAGCACGGTGGCTCAAGCCTGTAATCCCAGCACTTTGGGAGGCCGAGACGGGCGAATCACGAGGTCAGGAGATCGAGACCATCCTGGCTAACCCGGTGAAACCCTGTCTCTACTGAAAGAAATACAAAAAATTAGCCGGGCGAAGTGGCGGGCGCCTGTAGTCCCAGCTACTGGGGAGGCTGAGGCAGGAGAATGGCATAAACCCGGGAGGCGGAGCTTGCAGTGAGCTGAGATCTGGCCACTGCACTCCAGCCTGGGCGACAGAGCGAGACTCTGTCTCAAAAAAAAAATAAAAAATAAAAATAAATAAAAGAAAACGTGAAAGAAGCTTTCTGAAAAACTTCTTTGTGATCTGTGAATTCCTCTCACAGTGTTACATCTTAGTTCTCAGGAAGCAGTTTGCTAACACTCTTTTCTTGGAATCTCCAAATTGAGATTAGGGTGCCCATAGTGGCCCATGGTGAAAAAGGAAATATCCTCAAATAATAACTGCAGAGAAGCTTTTTGAGAGATTGCTTTCTGATGTGTGACTTCATCACACAGAGTTCCACCCTTCCCTTCGTGGAACAGTTTGCTAACTCTGTTATCTTGTGTTCTGCAAAGTGATACATGGGAGCTCATTGAGGGCTATGGTGAAAAAGGAAATATCCTCAGATGAAACCTGGAAAGAAGCCTTCTGAGAAACTGCATTGCGATGTGTGAATGCACCTCACCGAGTTACACCTTTCTCTTCAATGTTCAGAGTGCTATCACAGTTTTCTGGAAATCTGCAATGGGATACTTCTGAACACAATGAAGCTTACGATGACAAAGGAAATATCCTCAGTTGAAAACTAGAAAGAATCTTTCCTAGAAACTTCTTGGTGATGTGTGAATTCATAGCCCAGAGTTACACTTCTGTTTCCTGCAACAGTAAATTATCACTGTTTTTGAGGAACCTGAGAAGGACTTCTTTGGATCGCATTGAGGCCTACGTTGTTAAAGGAAATATCATCAGTTGGCCTACGTTGATAAAGGAAATATCATCAGTTGAAAACGTAAAAGAAGCTTTATGACAAACTTCTTTGTGATCTGTTAATTCCTCTCACAGAGTTACAGCTTAGTTCTCAGAAGCAGTTTGCTAACACTCTTTTCGTGGAATCTGTAAACTGAGATTTGGGAGCCCATAGGGGCCCAGGGTGAAAAACGAAAAATCCTCAGATAATAACTAGAGAGAAGCTTTCTGAGAGATTGCTTTCTGATGTGTGACGTCATCACACAGAGTTCCACCCTTCCCTTCTTGGTACAGATTGCTAACTCTGTTATCTTGTGTTCTGCAAAGTGATATTAGGGAGCTCATTGAGAGCTACGGTGAAAAAGGAAATATCCTCAGATGAAAACTGGAAAGAAGCCTTCTGAGAAACTGCATTGTGATGTGTGAAAGCAACTCACAGAGTTACCCCTTTCTCTTCAGTGTTCAGTCTCCTAACACAGTTTTCTGGAAATCTGCAATGGGATACTTCTGAACGCAATGAAGCTTACGGTGACAATGGAAATATCCTCCGATGAAAACCAGAAAGAAGCTTTCCTAGAAAATTCTTGGAGATGTTTGAATTCATCTCACAGAGTTACACTTATGTATCCTGCAACAATCCATTCTCACTGTTTTCGAGGTAGCTGAGAAGGAATACTTTGGATCGCTTTGAGGCCTACGATGATAAGTAAAACATCATCAGTTCAAAACGTGAAAGAAGCTTTCTGAGAAACTTCTTTGGGATCTGCGAATACCTCTCACAGAGTTACAGCTTAGTTCTCAGGAAGCAGTTTGCTAACACTCTTTTCGTGGAATCTGCAAAGTGAGATTTGGGGGCCCATAGGGGCCCATGTTGAAAAAGGAAATATCCTCAGATAATAACTAGAGAGAAGCTTTCTGAGAGATTGCTTTCTGATGTGTGACTTCATCACACAGAGTTCCACCCTTCCCCTCTTGAAACAGTTTGCTAATTCTGTTATCTTGTGTTCTGCAAAGTGATATTTGGGAACTCATTGAAGGCTATTTGAAAAAGGAATTAACCTTAGACGAAAACTGGAAAGAAGCCATCTGAGAAACTGTATTTTGATGTGTGATTGCGACTCACAGAGTTACACGTTTCTCTTCAGTGTTCACTTTGCTAACACAGTTTTCAGGAAATCTTCAATGAGATACTTCTAAACACAATGAAGCTTAGGGTGACAAAGGAAATATCCTCAGTTGAAAACTAGAAAGAAGCTTTCCTAGAAACTTCTTGGTGGTGTGTGAATTCATCTGACAGAGTTACACATTTGTTTCCTGCAATAGTCCATTATCACTGTTTTTGAGGAACAAGAGAAGGACTTCTTTGGATCGCATTGAGGCCTACGCTGATAAAGGAAATATCATCAGTTCAAAACGTGAAAGAAGGTTTCGGAGAAACTTCTTTGTGATCTGTGAATTCCTCTCACAAAGTTACAGCTTAGTTCTCAGGAAGCAGTTTGTTAACACTCTTTTCGTGGAATCTGCAAAGTGAGATTTGGGAGCCCGTTGGGTCCCATGGTGAATAAGGAAATATCCAGAGATAATAACTAGAGAAAAGGTTTCTGAGAGATTGCTTTCTAATGTGTGACGTCATCACACAGAGTTCCACCGTTCCCTTCTTGGAACAGTTTGCTAACTCTGTTATCTTGTGTTCCGCAAGATGATATTTGGGAGTTCATTGAGGGCTATGGTGAAAAAGGAAATATCCTCAGATCAAAACTGGAAAGAAGCCTTCTGAGAAACTGCATTGCGATGTGTGAATGCAACTCACAGAGTTATACCTTTCTCTTCAGTGTTCAGTGTGCTAACCCAGTTTTCTGGAAATCTGCAATGGGATACTTCTGAACGCCTTGAAGCTTTCGGTGACAAAGGAAATATCCTCAGATGAAAACTAGAAATAAGCTTTCTTAGAAACTTCTTGGTGATGTGTGAATTCATCTCAAACAGTTACACCTATGTTTCCAGCAACAGTCCATTATCACTGTTTTTGAGGAACCTGAGAAGGAATACGTTCGATCGCATTGAGGTCTACGTTCATAAAGGAAATACCTTCAGTTCGAAACTTAAAGAAGCTTTCTGAGAAACTTCTTTGTTATGTGTGAATTCCTCTCACCGAGTTACAGCTTAGTTCTCAGGAAGAAGTTTGCTAACACTCGTTTCGTGGAATCTGCAAAGTGAAATTTGGGAGCCCATAGTTGCGCATGGTGAAAATGGATATATCCTCAGATAATAACTATAGAGAAGCGTTCTGAGAGATTGCTTTCTGATGTGTGACTTCATCACACAGAGTTCCACCCTTCCCTTCTTGAAACAGTTTGCTAACTCTGTTATCTTGTGTTCTGCAAAGTGATATTTGGAAGCTCATTTAGGGCTATGGTGAAAAAGGAAATATCCTCAGATGAAAACTGGAAATTAGCCTTCTGTGAAACTGCATTGCGATGTGTGAATGCAACTCACAGAGTTACACCTTTCTCTTCATTGTTCAGTGTGCTAACGCAGTTTTCTGGAAAACTGCAATGGGATACTTCTGAACTCAATGAAATTTACGGTGAAAAAGGAAATATCCTCAGTTGAAAACTAGAAAGAAGCTTTCCTAGAAACTTCTTGGTGATGTGTGAATTCATCTCACAGAGTTACACTTATGTTTCCTGCAACAGTCCACTATCACTGTTATTGAGGAACCTGAGAAGGACGTCTTTGGATTGCATTGAGGCCTTGGCTGATAAAGGAAATATCATCAGTTCAAAACGTGAAAGAAGCTTTCTGAGAAACTTCTTTGTGATCTGTGCGTTCCTCTCACAGAGTTACAGCTTAGTTCTCTGTAAGCAGTTTGCTAACACTCTTTTTGTGGAATCTGCAAAGTGAGATTTGGGAGCCCATAGGGGCCCATGCTGAAAAAGGACATATCGTCAGATATTAACTAGAGAGAAGCTTTCTGAGAGATTGCTTTCTGATGTGTGACTTCATCACATAGATTCCCACCCTTCCCATCTTGGAATAGTTTGCTAACCCTGTTATCTTGAGTTCTGCAAAGTGATATTTGGGAGCTCATTGAGGGCTATGGGGAAAAAGGAAATATCCTCAGATGAAAACTGGAAAGAAGCCTTCTGAGAAACTACATTTCGATTTGTGATTGGAACACACCCAGTTACACCTTTTTCGTCAGTGTTCAATGTGCTAACACCGTTTTCTGGAAATCTGCAATGGGATGCTTCTGAACATAATGAACCTTACGGTGACAAAGGAAATATCCTCAGATGAAAACTAGAAAGAAGCTTTCCTAGAAACTTCTTGGTGATGTGTGAATGCATCTCACAGAGCTACACTTATGTTTCCTGCAACAATCCATTATGACTGTTTTTGAGGTACCTGAGAAGGATTTCTTTGGATCGCATTGAGGCCTACGCTGATAATGGAAATATCACCAATTCAAAACGTGAAAGAAGCTTTCTGAGAAACTTCTTTGTGATCTGTGAATTCCACTCACCGAGTTACAGCTTAGTTCTCCGGAAACAATTTGCTAACACTCTTTTCGTGGAATCTGCTAAGTGAGATTTGGGAGCCCATAGGGGCCTATGGTGAAAAAGGTAATATCCTCAGATAATAACTAGAGAGAAGCTTTCTGAGGGATTGCTTTCTGATGTGTGACTTCATCACACAGAGTTCCACCCTTCTCTTGTTGGAACAGTTTGCGAACTCTGTTATCTTGTGTTCTGCAAAGTGATATTTGGGAGCTCATTGAGGGGTGAAAAAGGAAATATCCTCAGATGAAAACAGGAAAGTAGCCTTCTGAGAAACTGTATTGTGATGTGTAAATGCAAGTCACAGAGTTACACCTTTCTCTTCAGTGTTCAGTGTCCTAACACAGTTTTCTGGAAATCTGCAATGGGTTACTTCTGAACGCAATGAAGCTTACAGTGACAAAGGAAATATCCTCAGTCGGAAACTAGAAAGAAGCTTCTTAGAAAATTCTTGGTGATCTGTGAATTCATCTCACAGCGTTACACTTATGTGTCAGGCAAAGGTCTGTAAAAAAATGTGTTTGAGGAAGCTGGGAAGACATCTTTGGATCGTATTGAGGCCTACGCTGATAAAGGAAATATCATCAATTGAAAACGTGAAAGAAGCTTTCTGAGAAACTTCTTTGTGATCTGTGAATTCCTCTCACAGAGTTATAGGTTGGTTCTCAGAAAGCAGTTTGCTAACACTCTTCCTGGAATCTGAAATTTGAGATTTGGGAGCCCATAGTGGCCCATGGTGAAAAACGAAATAACCTCAGATAATAACTACAGAGAAGCTTTCTGAGAAATTGCTTTCTGATGTGTGACATCATCACACGGAGTTCCACACTTCCATTTTTGGAACAGTTCGCTAACTCTGTCAACTTGTGTTCTGGAAAGTGATATTTGGGAGCTCATTGAGGGCTACGGTGAAAAAGGAAATAGACTCAGATGAAAACTGGAAAGAAGCCTTCTGAGAAACTGCATTGCGATGTGTGAATGCAACTCACAGAGTTACCCCTCTCTCGTCAGTGTTCAGTGTGCTAACACAGTTTTCTGGAAATCTGCAATGGGATATTTCTGAATGCAATGAAGCTTACAGTGACAAAGGAAATATCCTCAGATGAAAACTAGAAAGAAGCTTTCCTAGAAATTTCTTGCTGATGTTTGAATTCATCTCACAGAGTTACACTTATGTTTCCTGCAAGAGTCCATTATCACTGTTTTTGAGGTACCTGAGAAAGACTTCTTCGGATTGCATTGAGGCCTTCACTCATAAAGGAAATATCATGAGTTCAAAACGTGAAAGAAGATTTCTGAGAAATTTCTTTGTGATCTGTCAATTCCTCCCACAGTGTTACAGCATAGTTCTCAGGAAGCAGTTTGCTAACACTCTTCGTGGAATCTGCAAAGTGAGATTTGGGAGCCCATAGGGCCCCATGGTGAAAAAGGAAATATCGTCAGATAATAACTAGAGAGAAGTTTTCTGAGAGATTGCTTTCCGATGTGTGACTTCATCACACAGAGTTTCCCCCTTCCCTTCTTGGAACAGTTTGCTAACACTGTTGTCGTGGATTCTGCAAAGGTATATTTGGGAGCTCATTGAGGGCTATGGTGAAAAAGGAAATATCTTCACATAATAAGTAAAGAGAAGCTTTCTGAGAAACTGCATTGCCATGTGTGAATGCAACTCACAGAGTTACACGTTTCTCCTCAGTGATCAGTTTGTTAACACAGTTTTCTGGATATCTGCAATTAGATACTTCATAGCGCAATGAACCTTACGGTGACAAAGGAAATATCCACAGATGAAAACTAGAAAGAAGCTTTCTTAGAAACTTCTTGGTGATGTGTGAATTCATCTCACAGAGTTACACTTATGTTTCCTGGAGCAGTACATTAACACTGTCTTTGAGGACTCTGAGAATGGCTTCTTTGGATCGCATTGAGGCCTACGCTGATAAAGGAAATTTCATGCGTTCAAAACGTGAAAGAAGCTTTCTGAGAAACGTCTTTCTGATCTGTGAGTTCATCTCACAGACTTATAACTTAGACTTCAGGAAGCAGTTAGCTAACACTCTTTTCGTGGAATCTGTAAAGTGATATTTGGGATCCCTTAGGGGCCCAAGGTGTAAAAGGAAACATCCTCAGCTAATAACTAGATAGAAGCTTTCTGAGAGATTACTTTCTGATGTGTGGCTTCATTACACAGAGTTCCACCCTACCCTTCTTGGAACAGTTTGCTAACACTGTTGTTGTGGATTCTGCAAATGTATATTTGGGAGCTCATTGAGGGCTATGGAGAAAAATAAATATCCTCACATAATAACTAAAGAGAAGCTTTCTGAGAAAGTCCATTGCCATGTGTGAATGCAACTCACAGAGTTACACGTTTCTCCTCAGTGATCAGTTTGTTAACACAGTTTTCTGGAAATCTGCAATTAGATACTTCATAGCGCAATGAACCTTACGGTGACAAAGGAAATATCCACAGATGAAAACTAGACATAAGTTTTCTTAGAAACTTTTTGGTGAAGTGTGAATTCATCTCACAGAGTTACACTTATGTTTCGTGGAGCAGTCCATTAACACTGCCTTTGAGGAATCTGAGATCGGTTTCTTTGGATCGCATTGAGGCCTACGCTGATAAAGGAAATTTCATCTGTTCAAAACGTGAAAGAAGCTTTCTGAGAAACTTCTTTCTGATCTGTGAGTTCATCTCACAGACTTATAACTTAGACTTCAGGAAGCAGTTTGCTAACACTCTTTTCGTGGAATCTGTAAAATGATATTTGGGAGCCCATAGGGGCCCATGGTGAAAAAGGAAATATCCTCACATAATAACTAGAGAGAAGGTTTCTGAGAGATTCCTTTGTGATGTGTGGCTTCATCACACAGAGTTCCACCCTTCCCTTCTTGGAACAGTTTGCTAACACTGTTGTCGTGGATTCTGCAAAGGTATATTTGGGAGCTCTTTGAGGGCTATGGTGAAAAAGGAAATATCCTCACATAATAACTAAAGAGAAGCTTTCTGAGAAACTGCATTGCCATGTGTGAATGCAACTCACAGAATTACACGTTTCTCCTCAGTGATCAGTTTGTTAACACAGTTTTCTGGAAATCTGCAATTAGATCCTGCATAGCGCAATGAAACTTACGGTGACAAAGAAAATATCCACAGATGAAAACTAGACATCAGATTTCCTAGAAACTTTTTGGTGATGTGTTTATTCATCTCACAGATTTACACTTACGTTTCGTGGAGCAGTCCATTAACACTGTCTTTGAGGAATCTGAGAACGGTTTCTTTGGATCGCATTGAGCCCTACGCTGATAAAGGAAATTTCATCCGTTCAAAACGTGAAAGAAGCTTTCTGAGAAACTTCTTTCTGATCTGTGAGTTCATCTCACAGACTTATAACTTAGACGTCAGGAAGCAGTTTGCTAACACTCTTTTCCTGGAATCTGTAAAGTCATACTTGGGAGCCCATAGGGGCCCATGATGAAAAAGGATATATCCTCACATAATAACTAGGGAGAACCTTTCTGAGAGATTCCTTTCTGATATGTGCCTTCATCACACAGAGTTCCACCCTTCCCTTCTTGGAACAGTTTGCTAACACTGTTGTCGTGGATTCTGCAAAGGTATATTTGGGAGCTCATTGAGGGCTATGGTGAAAAAGGAAATATCCTCACATAATAACTAAAGAGAAGCTTTCTGAGAAACGGCATTGCCATGTGGGAATGCAACTCACAGAGTTACACGTTTCTCCTCAGTGATCAGTTTGTTAACACAGTTTTCTGGAAATCTGCAATTAGATACTTCATAGCGCAATGCACCTTACGGTGACAAAGGAAATACCCACAGATGCAAACTAGAAAGAAGCTTTCTGAGAAACTTCTTGGTGATGTGTGAATTCATCTCACACAGTTACACTTATGTTTCGTGGAGCAGTCCATTAACACTGTCTTTGAGGAATCTGAGAACGGCTTCTTTCGATCGCATTGAGGCCGACGCTGATAAAGGAAATTTCATGCGTTCAAAACGTGAAAGAAGCTTTCTGAGAAACGTCTTTCTGATCTGTGAGTTCATCTCACAGACTTATAACTTAGACTTCAGGAAGCAGTCAGCTAACACTCTTTTCGTGGAATCTGTAAAGTGATATTTGGGATCCCTTAGGGGCCCAAGGTGTAAAAGGAAACATCCTCAGCTAATAACTAGATAGACGCTTTCTGAGAGATTACTTTCTGATGTGTGGCTTCATTACACAGAGTTCGACCCTACACTTCTTGGAACAGTTTGCTAACACTGTTGTTGTGGATTCTGCAAATGTATATTTGGGAGATCATTGAGGGCTATGGAGAAAAATAAATATCCTCACATAATAACTAAAGAGAAGCTTTCTGAGAAAGTGCATTGCCATGTGTGAATGCAACTCACAGAGTTACACGTTTCTCCTCAGTGATCAGTTTGTTAACACAGTTTTCTGGAAATCTGCAATTAGATACTTCATAGCGCAATGAACCTTACGGTGACAAAGGAAATATCCACAGATGAAAACTAGACATAAGATTTCTTAGAAACTTTTTGGTGAAGTGTGAATTCATCTCACAGAGTTACACTTATGTTTCGTGGAGCAGTCCATTAACACTGCCTTTGAGGAATCTGAGATCGGTTTCTTTGGATCGCATTGAGGCCTACGCTGATAAAGGAAATTTCATCTGTTCAAAACGTGAAAGAAGCTTTCTGAGAAACTTCTTTCTGATCTGTGAGTTCATCTCACAGACTTATAACTTAGACTTCAGGAAGCAGTTTGCTAACACTCTTTTCGTGGAAGCTGTAAAATGATATTTGGGAGCCCATAGGGGCCCATGGTGAAAAAGGAAATATCCTCACATAATAACTAGAGAGAAGGTTTCTGAGAGATTCCTTTGTGATGTGTGGCTTCATCACACAGAGTTCCACCCTTCCCTTCTTGGAACAGTTTGCTAACACTGTTGTCGTGGATTCTGCAAAGGTATATTTGGGAGCTCTTTGAGGGCTATGGTGAAAAAGGAAATATCCTCACCTAATAACTAGAGAGAAGTTTTCTGAGAGATTCCTTTCTGATGTGTGGCTTTATCATACAGAGTTCCACCCTTCCCTTCTTGGAACAGTTTCCTAACACTGTTGCCGTGGATTCTGCAAAGTTATATTTGGGAGCTCATTGAGGGCTATGGTGAAAAAGGAAATATCCTCACATAATAACTAAAGAGAAGCTTTCTGAGAAACTGCATTACCATGCGTGAATGCAACTCACAGAGTTACACGTTTCTCCTCATTGATCAGTTTGTTAACACAGTTTTCTGGAAATCTGCAATTAGATACTTCTTAGCGCAATGAACCTAACGGTGACAAAGGAAATATCCACAGATGAAAACTAGACATCAGATTTCTTAGAAGCTTTATGGTTACGTGTGAATTCATCTCACAGAGTTACACTTATGTTTCGTGGAGCAGTCCATTAACACTGTCTTTGAGGAATCTGAGAACGGTTTCTTTGGATCGCATTGAGGCCTACGCTGATAAAGGAAATTTCATCCGTTCAAAACGTGAAAGAAGCTTTCTGAGAAACTTCTTTCTGATCTGTGAGTTCATCTCACAGACTTATAACTTAGACTTCAGGAAGCAGTTTGCTAACACTCTTTTCCTGGAATCTGTAAAGTGATATTTGGGAGCCCATAGGGGCCCATGGTGAAAAAGGAAATATCCTCACATAATAACTAGAGAGAAGCTTTCTGAAGGATTCCGTTCTGATGTCTGGCTTCATCACACAGAGTTCCACCATTCCCTTCTTGGAACAGTTTGCTAACACTGTTGTCGTGGATTCTGCAAAGGTATATTTGGTAGCTCTTTGAGGGCTATGGAGAAAAAGGAAATATCCTCACATAATAACTAAAGAGAAGCTTTCTGAGAAACTGCATTGCCATGTGTGAATGCAACTCACAGAGTTACACGGTTCTCCTCAGTGATCAGTTTGTTAACACAGTTTTCTGCAAATCTGGAATTAGATAATTCATAGCGCAATGAACCTTACAGTGACATAGGAAATATCCACAGATGAAAACTAGAAAGAAGCTTTCTTAGAAACTTCTTGGTGATGTGTGAATTCATCTCACAGAGTTACACTTATGTATCGTGGAGCAGTCCATTAACACTGTCTTTGAGGACTCTGAGAATGGCTTCTTTGGATCGCATTGAGGCCTACACTGATAAAGGAAATTTCAAGGGTTCAAAACGTGAAAGAAGCTTTCCGAGAAACATCTTTCTGCTCTGTGAGTTGATCTCGCAGACTTATAACTTAGACTTCAGGAAGCAGTTTGCTAACACTCTTTTCGTGGAATCTGTAAAGTGATATTTGGGAGCCCATCGGGGCCCATGGTGAAAAAGGAAATATCCTCACCTAATAAGTAGAGAGAAGCTTTCTGAGAGATTCCTTTCTGATGTGTGGCTTCATCACACAGAGTTCCACCCTTCACTTCTTGGAACAGTTTGCTAACACTTTTGTGGTGGATTCTGCAAACGTATACTTGGGAGCTCATTGAAGGCTATGGTGAAAAAGGAAATATCCTCACATAATAACTAAGGTGAAGCTTTCTGAGAAACTGCATTGCCATGTGTGAATGCAACTCACAGAGATACACGTTTCTCCTCAGTGATCTGTTTGTTCACACAGTTTTCTGGAAATCTGCAATTAGATACTTCATAGTGCAATGAACCTTACGGTGACAAAGGAAATATCCACAGATGAAAACTAGAAAGAAGCTTTCTTAGAAACTTCTTGGTGATGTGTGAATTCATCTCACAGAGTTACACTTATGTATCGTGGAGCAGTCCATTAACACTGTCTTTGAGGACTCTGAGAATGGCTTCTTTGGATCGCCTTGAGGCTGATGCTGATAAAGGAAATTTCATGGGTTCAAAACGTGAAAGAAGCTTTCTGAGAAACGTCTTTCTGATCTGTGAGTTCATCTCACAGACTTATAACTTAGACTTCAGGAAGCAGTTTGCTAACACTCTTTTCGTGGAATCTGTAAAGTGATATTTGGGAGCCCATAGGGGCCCATGGTGAAAAAGGAAATATCCTCACATAATAACTAGAGAGAAGATTTCTGAGAGATTCCTTTCTGATCTGTGGCTTCATCACACAGAGTTCCACACTTCCCTTCTTAGAAACGTTTGCTACCACTGTTGTCATGGATTCTGCAAAGGTATATTTGGGAGCTCATTGAGGGCTATGGTGAAAAAGGAAATATCCTCACATAATAACTAAGGAGAAGCTTTCTGAGAAACTGCATTGCCATGTGTGAATGCAACTCACAGAGATACAGGTTTCTCCTCCGTGATCAGTTTGTTAACACAGTTTTCTGGAAATCTGCAATTAGATACTTCATAGTGCAATGAACCTTACGGTGACAAAGGAAATATCCACAGATGAAAACTAGAAAGAAGCTTTCTTAGAAACTTCTTGGTGATGTGTGAATTCATCTCACAGAGTTACACTTATGTATCGTGGAGCAGTCCATTAACACTGTCTTTGAGGACTCTGAGAATGGCTTCTTTGGATCGCTTTGAGGCTGATGCTGATAAAGGAAATTTCATGGGTTCAAAACGTGTAAGAAGCTTTCTGAGAAACGTCTTTCTGATCTGTGAGTTCATCTCACAGACTTATAACTTAGACTTCAGGAAGCAGTTTGCTAACACTCTTTTCGTGGAATCTGTAAAGTGATAATTGGGACCCCATAGGGGCCCATGGTGAAAAAGGAAATATCCTCACCTTATAACTAGAGAGAAGCTTTCTGAGAGATTCCTTTCTGATGTGTGGCTTCATCACACAGAGTTCCACCCTTACCTTCTTGGAACAGTTTGCAAACACTGTTGTCGTGGATGCTGCAAAGGTATATTTGCGAGCTCATTGAGGGCTATGGTGAAAAAGGAAATATCCTCACATAATAACTAAAGAGAAGCTTTCTGAGAAACTGCATTGCCATGTGTGAATGCAACTCATAGAGTTACAAGTTTCTCCTCAGTGATCAGTTTGTTAACACAGTTTTCTGGAAATCTGCAATAAGATACTTCATAGCGCAATGAACCTTACGGTGACAAAGGAAATATCCACAGATGAAAAGTAGACATAAGATTTCTTAGAAACTTCATGGTGATGTGTGAATTCATCTCACAGAGTTACACTTATGTTTCGTGGAGCAGTCCATTAGCATTGTCTTTGAGGAATCTGAGAACGGTTCCTTTGGATCGCATTGAGGCCTACGCTGATAAAATAAATTTCATCCGTTCAAAACGTGAAAGAAGCTTTCTGAGAAACTACTTTCTGATCTGTGAGTTCATCTCACAGACTTATAACTTAGACTTCAGGAAGCAGTTTGCTAAAACTCTTTTCGTGGAATCTGTAAACTGATATTTGGGAGCCCATCGGGGCCCATGGTTAAAAAGGAAATATCCTCACCTAATAACCAGAGAGAGGCTTTCTGAGAGATTCCTTTCTGATGTGTGGCTTCATCACACAGAGTTGCACCCTTCCCTTCCTGGAACAGTTTGCTAACACTGTTGTCGTGGATTCTGCAAAGGTATATTTGGGAGCTCATTGAGGGCTATGGTGAAAAAGGAAATATCCTCACATAATAACTAAAGAGAAGCTTTCTGAGAAACTGCATTGCCATGTGTGAATGCAACTCACAGAGTTTCACGTTTCTCCTCAGTGATCAGTTTGTAAACACAGTTTTCTGGAAATCTGCTATTAGATACTTCATAGCGCAATGAACCTTACGGTGACAAAGGAAATATCCATAGATGAAAACTAGAAAGAAGCTTTCGTAGAAACTTCTTGGTGATGTGTGAATTCATCTCACAGAGTTACACTTATGTTTCCTGGAGCAGTCTATTCACACTGTCTTTGAGGAATCTGAGAACGGCTTCTTTGGATCGCATTGAGCCCTACGCTGATAAAGGAAATTTCGTCCGTTCAAAACGTGAAAGAAGTTTTCTGAGAAACGTCTTTCTGATCTGTGAGTTCATCTCACAGACCTATAACTTAGACTTCAGGAAGCAGTTTGCTAACCTCTTTTCGTGGTATCTGTAAAGTGATATTTGGGAGGCCATAGGGGCCCATGGTGAAAAAGTAAATATCCTCACATAATAACTAGAGAGAAGCTTTCTGAGAGATTCCTTTCTAATGTGTGGCTTCATCACACAGAGTTCCACTCTTCCCTTCTTTGAACAGTTTGCTAACACTGTTGTCGTGGATTCTGCAAAGGTATATTTGGGAGCTCATTGAGGGCTATGGTGAAAAAGGAAATATCCTCACATAATAACTAAAGAGAAGCTTTCTGAGAAACTGCATTGCCATGTGTGAATGCAACTCAAGAGTTTCACGTTTCTCCTGAGTGATCAGTTTGTTAACACAGTTTTCTGGAAATCTGCAATTAGATACTTCATAGCACAATGAACCTTACGGTGACAAAGCAAATATCCACAGATGAAAACTAGAAAGAAGCTTTCTTAGAAACTTCTTGGTGATGTGTGAATTCATCTCACAGAGTTACACTTATATTTCGTGGAGCAGTCCATTAACACTGTCTTTGAGGAAACTGAAAATGGCTTCTTTGGATCGCATTGAGGCCTACGCTGATAAAGGAAATTTCATGCGTTCAAAACGTGAAAGAAGCTTTCTGAGAAACGTCTTTCTGCTCTGTGAGTTCATCTCACAGACTTATAACTTAGTCTTCAGGAAGCAGTTTGCTAACACCCTTTTCGTGGAATCTGTAAAGTGATATTTGGGAGCCCATCGGGGCCCATGGTGAAAAAGGAAATATCCTCACCTAATATCTACAGAGAAGCTTTCTGAGAGATTCCTTTCTGATGTGTGGCTTCATCACACAGAGTCCAGCCTTCCCTTCTTGGAACAGTTTGCTCACACTTTTATGGTGGATTCTGCAAAGGTATATTTGGGAGCTCATTGAGGGCTATGGTGAAAAAGGAAATATCCTCACATAATAACTAAAGAGAAGCTTTCTGAGAAACTGCATTGCCATGTGTGAATGCAACTCAAGAGTTTCACGTTTCTCCTCAGTGATCAGTTTGTTAACACAGTTTTCTGGAAATCTGCAATTAGATACTTCATAGCGCAATGCACCTTACGGTGACAAAGGAAATACCCACAGATGAAAACTAGAGAGAAGCTTTCTTAGAAACTTCTTGTTGATGTGTGAATTCATCTCACAGAGTTACACTTATGCGTCGTGGAGCAGTCCATTAACACTGTCTTTGAGGAATCTGAGAACAGCTTATTTGGATCGCATTGAGGCCTACGCTGATAAAAGAAATTTCATCCGTTCAAAACGTGAAAGAAGCTTTCTGAGAAACGTCTTTCTAATCTGTGAGTTCATCTCACAGACTTATAACTTAGACTTCAGGAAGCAGTTTGCTAACACTCTTTTCGTGGAATCTGTAAAGTGATATTTGGGAGCCCATAGGGGCCCAAGGTGAAAAAGGAATATCCTCACCTAATAACTAGAGGGAAGCTTTCTGAGAGATTCCTTTCTGATGGTGTGGCTTCATCACACAGAGTTCCACCCTTCCCGTCGTGGAACAGGTTTGCTAACACTGTTGTCGTGGATTCTGCAAAGGTATATTTGGGAGCTCATTGAGGGCTATGGTGAAAAATGAAATATCCTCACATAATAACTAAAGAGAAGCTATCTGAGAAACTGTCATTGCCATGTTGAATGCAACTCACAGAGTTACACGTCTCTCCTCAGTGATCAGTTTTGTTAACAAAGTTTTTGGAAATCTGCATTAGATACTTCGATAGTGCACATGAACCTTGCGGTGACAAAGGAAATAATCCACAGATGAAAACTAGAAAGAAGCTTTCTTAGAAACTTCTTGGTGATGTGTGAATTCATCTCACAGAGTTACACTTAGTTTTCGTGGAGCAGTCCATTACACCTGTCTTGAGGAATCTGAGAATGGCTTCTTTGGATCGCATTGAGGCCTACGCTGATAAAGGAAATTTCATACCGTTCAAAACGTGAAAGAAGCTTCCTTTAGAAACGTCTTTCTGATCTGTGAGTTCATCTCACAAGACCTATAACGTAGATTCAGGAAGCAGTTTGCTAACACTCTTTTCGTGGAATCTGTAATGGATATTTGGAGCCAATAGGGGCCCATGGTGGAAAAGGAAATATCCTCACCTAATAACTAGAGAGAAGCTTTCTGAGAGATTCCTTTCTGATGTGTGGCTTCATCACACAGAGTCCACCCTGCCCTCTTGGAACAGTTTGCTAACACTGTTGTCGTGGATTCTGCAAAGGTATATTTGGGAGCTCATTGAGGGCTATGGTGAAAAAGGGAATATCCTCACATACTAAACTGAAGAGAAGCTTTCTGAGAAACTGCATTGCCATGTGTGAATGCAACTCACAGAGTTTACAGTTTCCTCTCAGTGATCAGTTTGTTAACACAGTTTTCTGGAAATCTGCAATTAGATCCTTCATAGCGCAATGAACCTTACGGTGACAAGGGAAATACCACAGATGAAAACTAGAAAGAAGCTTTCTTAGAAACTTCTTGGTGATGTGTGAATTCATCTCACAGAGTTACACTTATTTCGTGGAGCAGTCCATTAACACTGTCTTTGAGGAAACTGAGAATGCTTCTTTGGATCGCATTGAGGCCTACGCTGATAAAGGAAATTTCATCCGTTCAAACGTGAAGAAGCTTTCTGAGAAACGTCTTTCTGATCTGTGAGTTCATCTCAAGACTTATAACTTAGACTTCAGGAAGCAGTTTGCTAACACCTTTTCGTGGAATCTGTAAAGTGATATTTGGAGGCCCAGGTGCCCATGGTGAAAAGGAAATATCCTCACCTAATACTACAGAGAAGCTTTCTGAGAGATTCCTTTCTGATGTGTGGCTTCATCACACAGAGTTCCACCCTTCCCTTCTTGGAACAGTTTGCTAACACTTTTATGGTGGATTCTGCAAAGGTATATTTGGGAGCTCATTGGGCTATGGTGAAAAAGGAAATATCCTCACATAATAACTAAAGAGAAGCTTCTGAGAAACTGCTTGCCATGTGTGAATGCAACTCACAGAGTTTCACGTTTCTCCTCAGTGATCAGTTGTTAACACATTTTCTGGAAATCTGCAATTAGATACTTCATAGCGCAATGCACCTTACGGTGACAAAGGAAATATCCACAGATGAAAACTAGAAGAAGCTTTTTAGAAACTTCTTGTGATGTGTGAATTCATCTCACAGAGTTACACTTATGTGTGGAGCAGTCCATTAACACTGTCTTTGAGGAATCTGAGAAGAGCTTTTTGGATCGCATTGAGGCCTACGCTGATAAAGAAATTTCATCCGTTCAAAACGTGAAAGAAGCTTTCTGAGAAACGTCTTTCTGATCTGTGAGTTCATCTCACAGACTTATAACTTAGACTTCAGGATGCAGTTTGCTAACACACTTCTCTTGGAATCTGTAAAGTGAAATTTGGGAGCCCATAGGGGCCTATGGTGAAAAAGGAAATATCCTCACGTAATAACTAGAGAGAAGCTTTCTGAGAGATTCCTTTCTGATGTGTGGTTCGTCACACAGAGATCCACCCTTGCCTTCTTGGAACAGTTTGGTAACACTGTTGTCGTGGATTCTGCAAAAGTATATTTGGGAGCTCATTGAGGGCTATGGTGAAAAAGGAAATATCCTCACATAATAACTAAAGAGAAGCTTTCTGAGAAACTGCATTGCCATGTGTGAATGCAACTCAAGAGTTTCACGTTTCTCCTCAGTGATCAGTTTGTTAACACAGTTTTCTGGAAATCTGCAATTAGATACTTCATAGCGCAATGAACCTTACGGTGACAAAGGAAATATCCACAGAT